>NC_091823.1:56418358-56638358 GCF_038994185.2 Dermacentor albipictus
CTTGTGGTGCTTTCTTTATGAATGTTTGCGATTGTATTGGAGCAAACTTAATTTGCCTGCAAGGTTCTCTTTTATGTACCGACGAAGCGAATAGTTATCCGTTTGTATAATTAGATAACGCTGGATCGAGACATGGTGAGACAAAAGGTGCTTGAATTTTCCTTTTGTAGGCAATCTAAGCTGCGTAGTAGTAGCTCGAGAATACTTTAGCCATTCCAGTTGGCGCTGTAAAAAAATGCTTTATGGTTTTAACTCGAAGTTGAAGTGAACTGATGGGTTTCGCGAACATAGCGTGCCTCGCCATACGGACAGTCGATAGCTACCGTTACGTGATCAGGGGTGTGCCATATTGTCGATAAAGGCTACTGAGGGCCACTATGAAACATTTCATCACTTTCAATTGAGTGGCTCTCGATCTTAAAAACGAAACTTTTCTCTCAGGTGATTGCTACTATGGTGTTTGTGAATTAACTATGTAAATACTCTACATGACGCGCCGTCGTGTTAGCAGCCATGAGCAACTCGTTTTTTGGAGGCCTGTTTCAGAGGGGGATGAAAGTAGCAGCAAACTTTTTCATAAGAAATGCGCGCCTAAATATTTTTTTACGCATTAATGAATGGCCATATTTGAATAGAACAACACACCAGAGTAATAGGAATCATGATGAGAGCTTCGCTGGGCAGTATCTTTCTAAAATCAGATAACATGTTGACGCCAATTACCAAATTTTTCTTCCACGTAAAATGCAATGCCTCTCATAGCTAAATACTAAAGGAATGTTAAATGTTTAGCGAAACATCATTCACAACTTCTCGCGTTGAATTTGCAGATATTCTTTTTTTAGTCAAAATTTACCGATAGACAAGGCGCATATATGCATTGCAAAACCTAGTAGACCCCTTTAACGCTACTTAGCTTGCGATGTCCAAGCCGCAAAGTTTCTCGACTCACACGCTTTTGAAGAAGAAACTGTGGTTAAGGTATGGCAGCTGAAAGAAGCCGACGTATTCTTCAATACGTACGGCTCGAGCCTCCCATACCCCAAGCATACACGAAGGGAACCAGCGCGCGCGGCAGCCGAGCGAGCCGGAGCGAGCGGCGTCCTGGCCGTGACGTCACTCGCCAGAGGGCGCCACTCCTAATTCTCGGGGCTAATAGTACACGACTACGAAGGCACGTCCGCGGACTTTCTAGAAGCCGTGCGAACCCGTTACGTCAAGGCAACTAGCCCCGTCTCGCATCCGGCGTACGCGGGGAAGAGTAACGTGCAGCTAGATAAAGACTTTAGCGTAGCAGAGGTGAGGGCGGTACTGCACAAGCTCAACAGAAAATCGGCGTCGGGCCCGGACGGCGTAACCAATAAAATGCTCCGCAACTTGGACGACGAGTCGATAGAACGGCTGACGGATTACATTAACGTGTGCTGGAATGCCGGCGCGATACCGAGCTCGTGGAAAACAGCGCGCATAATTATGATCCCCAAACCGGGCAAACGGGTACAAATCGACAATCTTCGACCAATATCCCTGACGTCCTGCGTCGGCAAGGTCATGGAACACGCGGTTCTCACTCGCCTTACCAACTACCTCGAGGACCGAGACATGCTGCCGCACACGATGCTGGGGTTCCGTCGTGGCCTTTCTACGCAGGACGTCATGATTCAACTCAAACACCACATCGTAGACAATCCCACGCGATCCACAAAAGCAATACTCGGTCTTGACCTCAAAAAGGCGTTTGACAACGTAAAACACGCCGCGATACTTGAAAGCATACGAGCATTGGGACTGGGCGAGAGAACGTACGACTACGTACGGGACTTCCTTACGGGTCGCCATGCCCGCATAGTGATCGGCGGACTGGAATCGCAAGACATAGACATAGGTTGCACGGGCACACCGCAGGGCTCTGTCATCTCGCCCATGCTCTTTAACGTCGTGCTTCTCGGATTACCCCAGAAACTGGCAGAGATAGAAGGCCTCCACCACAGCTTGTACGCCGATGACATTACGCTCTGGGTTGCTGAGGGAAATGACGGCCACGTAGAGCAAACCTTACAGGCGGCCGTCGACGCGGTGCAGGAGTATCTACGTGACACGGGCCTCGAATGCTCCGCGGCCAAATCGGAGCTCCTGCTTTACAGACCCAAGCGCAGGGGTCGCAAACCCAGGAGCTCCGATTCCGCAGCCGAGCACGCCGACAGAGAAATTAGAGTAGTCACATCTGACGGCACCATCATCCCGCATGTTCACAAAATTAGGGTACTGGGCTTGCACCTGTCGGCCAACGGTCACAACGGCGAAACCGTACGCAGACTAGAGCGTGCGGTCAATGAAACGATCCGGTTACTGATACGCATCACGAACAGACATAGCGGAATGAAAGAAAGCAATACGATCCGCCTGGTACAAGCGTTCGTAACCAGTCACATAAAGTACGTCGCCTCCTACCTCAAGTGGCAGGTGGCCGAACGAACTAAACTAGACCGCCTCATCCGCAAGGCGTACAAACGTGCCATAGGATTGCCGATCAATACCAGCACGGATAAATTTCTCGAACTGGGTTTACACAATACCCTAGACGAGATAATAGAAGCGCACAACGTCGCGCAGTACGAGCGTTTGTCAAAAAGCAGAACCGGACGACACATTCTCGAGACGCTGGGCATCAGCTACTACACACAGCAGGGCGAAAAGGTTGCGATACCCATACCGATTCGCGAGCGCATCGCCGTTTCGCCGTTGCCCAAGAACATGCACCCGACGCATCACGCTGGCCGGTGCAACAGGCGCGCGCGAGATTTACAAAAGAAATACGGCAGCAACAAAGAAACTGTCTACGTAGATGCGGCCCGTTACGAGCGGCAGCGTGGTTTCGCGGTTGCAGTCACGGACCATAGCGGAACTTGCGTCGCGAGCGCGACGATACGCACGGAAGAGACGGAGGCGGCCGAGGAAGCAGCGATAGCCCTCGCGGTGGCCACCACGGATGCCGAGGTGATAATCAGCGACTCGCAGGCAGCGATACGCAACTACGCTAGCGGCCGGATCTCCCGGGAAGCGGCCCGCATTCTCCAAATTCAACAGGGCAATATTTGCCGCAAAAACGACCGTTTCCTCGTATGGACCCCCGCCCACACGGACCCTCGTCTCTCGGGAAACGAGACGGCCCACGCCACGGCTCGAGGACTTACATGCCGAGCCGCGGCACCCACCGGCAATCCCGACGTCTCGCCCACCGCGAGAGCGATGCAGGAGTGGACGTGGGGGGGATCGCATGACCACTTTCAGAGACATCACGCAACACTACAGATTGAACAGATGTAAATACCCACCACCGCACGCCAACCTAAACAAGAAACAGGCGGTTGCCTGGAGGCAATTGCAGACACACACATATCCTAACCCGGTGATCCTTCACCTCTGCTACCCCGACATATATCCGTCCGACGACTGTAAAGCGTGCGGAGCCAGAGCGACGCTGCAGCACATGCTGTGGGCATGCGCCGGTAGCCAGCAGCAGGAGTCTCCGACGAACGGGATAGAAATGGCAGTCTCGAACCGAGGGGCGCGTTGGGAGGCGGCCCTGCTCAGCCACGACCTCGCCGATCAACTGTGGGCCGTCCGGCACGCCGAGGAAGCCGCCCGGGTTCAAGGACTCGAGGCCGTCACCTAGGCTGGGGTACTTATGGCCCCACCCCACCCAAATCGCCGGGCATTTTCAATAAAGTTTTCACCACCACCTGGGAAGAAAGCGCATTTTACTTTGATGCTTCCATTTTTCTCAGGTGAAGCATCATCGCGGCTCACTTGTTTGGCAATACATAATCGCGACTTTTGGTCTTTTTTAAAGATTTTACATCGTAAATTATTATTAGTATTTGTTTTGAAAACATAAATTTAACAGGAAAGGGAAAGCGAGGAGTAGGCTGGTAACCACTACCGAAAGGGGCACAACGCTGGCCTACTCTTCAGAAGGGGGGTGTCGGCAACACAGAAATGGAAGATGTGAAGGAGAGCAGGAAAGAGGAAAGAAAGAGCAACAGGACAAATTTAAAAGAATGAAGTAGAACATACAGTACAGACCACACAGTAGGGCCAGTCACTAAATGTCACGCAACTACAGAATGGGAAATAGAAGAAATAGTATCGACTCTACAAACGTTAATCTAACTTAGTTAATTCTAGAAAAGTAAGTAGAGCGCGATGAGCTTGATCGCATCGGAAAGTAGCCTGTACTGTTAGCACGCACGCATTTCATTTTTCACCCGGCAGCATGGTTTCGACGAAAACTTTATATGGTTAGAAGTATAAGCCTTAGTTGCATTAGGAATCAGCAGCAAGGACACAGAGGTCGCCGATGCATGCAACTGATATATTTTGGTGCATTAGGATTATAGTAAAAAAATTGTGATCTCTTTTCAGATAATATGACGTTTCTTTAAAAAAGGTGTACTTGAGGTGGGCCTTTGCGCTGTGATATAGACTGTCCTTGTGCCGCACATGGATGTTAACAACAGGCACTCGCTAATAATTGTGTTGGGATGATATAGATAATATGAGATTTTCAATCGGTTTTGTCCGACCGAAAGGTAAAACTATCGCTAAATACGCTAAGAAAGCTGTGCATTGTAAAGCCTACCTTACCCAATACTGAAGACAAGACGTTCAGTCTGAGAGCCTGCGGTTGCCTACGCGCACGTATCCCACAGTGAACACTTCTCTGTGACTGTCCTCGCTACAATATACAGAGACGATCGCTCGCAATCGTGATAGCATGCTTTGGTCAAATATCTCTAACAGAGGAACTTATTTTAGAATGTCGACATCACAAGCCATCGCAGTGGAGGGCACTGTTGCAGTTTTTAAAGGCAACATAATAGGACAAGCGGCTGTAGCCTGAACAGATGTTTGTAGTACTGCAAGTGCTACTGTGCTGTGCGGTGACAGTGACCAACTGCAACTGTATGTCTAGGCTCCTTTCTTTCTTTATCTCTACTTTGCTATCACAGTACCTCCCCCTCCCTCTCTCCCCAGCGTAGGGTAGCAAACCTGGTTTTCCCATCTGGTTAACCAACCTGCCTTTCCCCTTTCCCTCTCCCTCTCTCTCTCTCGATATATATATACATATATATATATATATATATATATATATATATATATATATATATATATATATATATATATATATGGGTCATTGTTTATTGCATGCTTCCAAATGCGCATTCAATTTAATTATGTCGTGGCGAAAGTGCTGCTCAGAGCTATTGCAACTTTCCCTGACCTAACAATATCCATCCTACGATTGTATACAAATATCGTATACCAGCCACAGCTTGCGTAAATATAGTAATGCTTCTGGTGTGTTCAAAATTTTTAACGGCTAGAAACTAAGTTCAAGCATTTCAGCCGAGTTTTCTCAGACAACTCTTACTGTTTTGGTAGGCTTATGATCCGAGAAAAAGAAGAAAAGTCAATGTCAAGCCTGTCAAAGGAGTGAACATGAAGCTGAATAAAGGCAGGGCACATGGCCGCGGCTAGACTTCTCGAAGTAAAAAATAAATAGAGGCCGGGCTCCTTGTCCTTTCGGTTCAAATGCTTGATAATATCAAGATGAAGACAGCAACTGACAGATGAGTATGCCACAACCAACTAAGTTAGGTCGTTCCGTATGCACAAAAAGCAAGCTGAATAAAGGAGAGTGGTGGCAAAGTATTCACGAACAACGGAATGCACAGGATGCAGACTATACCAGTTGCGCCTCCTTTTCCTTGGACTGTTCACGAAGACCACGGAGCTAGAACGAAGAGAAAAATAATACAACCTGAAACTACAAGTCTATAGCAAAACCGAAGAACGATGGGACTTCGAAAGACAATCATCATGTCAGGGCTCGGAAATAGGACATTGAAGAATTGTATGCACCGGCGGCATCGCTTCGCCATCACTCCATTTTTGGTTTGCGTAGTGACATGAGTAGATGGCCATTTCGCACGCAAAGAACCCTTTTCGTGTTCACGAATCTTTTGTTGAAGAGGTAGTTGTTTCGTTCTTACTTGGTTTTCGAGCAAATATTGTTTTCTGTCTGAAATAATTTTTAATGCGAAAGCTTTACTGGCTGCTAACTTGTGATTTCGCAGTGGCGGTGCTCCGAGGTGGCACATGGCATCACAAAGCGTGCCTCGCCGCGGATATTTCTCTCTCTCTCTGTCGCTCCTTAGTCACTACTGTGCATGCGCTATTATTAGCACCGAGCCACAGGTGTGCTACCGCGTTCCTCGTCGTTGCGCTCGCCTCCGCTCGCTTCGCCAGCTGTGTCGCCTGCCTGATAACATGTCAGAGGATTGAAAAGGAGAGCTCGCGTGCGCCGCAACCAGAGTTGAGGCGGCAGTATGGACCATGACAATTTGCATTGCAGGAGGAGGCCTGGAATCGACATCGGAACGAGATGAAGAGGAAACAAATCGCCCAGGAAACAGGCGACCAGCGCGCTGAATGACTGGTTAAATGCCGCAACTTAGCTAGACAAACAGACTAACCTGTATTTGCAATCAAGACGAACCAAGGATAACCGTGCTGTGCTTTAGCTTTCGCTATGTATATCCTGGCATAGCCAACTAAGCCACTGCCAATTTTTTTTTAGTATTTGGTTTCTAATGCTGTCCTTATGATGTGTACGTAGGTTGACCACAGCCAGCGCTATCTTGACAGGCCTGTATTATATGTGTATATATAGTGTCCTTCATTTCAAGGAAAAAACGAACAATTCCCGATTTTAGCACCCTGAAGAAAATAATGAATATAGGGTTAAAAGCCGATTCGACCTAAAATTTTGCCCCCCTATCAAGGGTAATAATAAATGTAGATGTTCCACCACCCTTTTCTTCTGACTTTTTCTGAGCAGGCGATGCAGATATATCACGTTATTATTATTATTATTATTATTATTATTATTATTATTATTATTATTATTATTATTATTATTATTATTATTATTATTATTATTATTATTATTATTATTATTATTATTATTATTATTATTACTATTATTATTATTATTATATGAGACCTGAATGACAGAGTATTTGTATAAAATATATACAACCTCGTTAGAATCTTGTGTGATACCCGACTACTGGCGCTCCACGAAGATAGTCATGATTGACAAGTCTGATCTCCATTAGAATTAAACAACCAGTTTCCCTAACATCCACAATTTGTAAGCTGTTAGAACACGTTATAATTAAAGCGATCATAATACATCTAGAAAATAACCAACTGCTTCATGATATTCAGCATGTCTTAAGGCATGGTCTGTTCCGTGCAACTCAGCTAGCCGACATTACCCTTGATTTCGTAAATTCACTAAATTTGAAGAGCCATTTGACATAGTATTTTTAGACTTTCCTAATGCATTTGGTGTTGTTCTGCATAATGATTTAGTAACTAAACTGCAGGCTGTTAGTACTGGAAGCCAGTAAAAGAGAGCTACAACAGACAAGGACTCAGTGCCCCACAGTTATATTATAGATACAGACATGCTCGAATCGCGTATGGTGCAGCTACGTTAACAAGCGCTCGTAATATAAGGAAAAGCATCACTCATCCTGCGAAGCGTGCGCTTGTGCTCTAATTCTTTTAAAACGTTTTCCTGTGTTAAAAAAGTGGAGATACAATTGCAAAGAACTGACCGCCCAACCCACGTCTATTTGTTGTTTTTGTCAATGTGCAATCTTTAATATCCTATAATAACGCCTGACAACAAGGATTTGTAGAGATTTGTGAGTCCCATAATTTACGAGCAACTGTCTCGCCATTACATGTTCGTGTGAGTAGTTTGTATTTGTCAAGTATAACGCTTGTGCCCTAAAGAAGGCCATTGCTTGTGTTAATTATTTCTAAAGACTAACCACAAAAATCCCGTACTTTGGAATGCCGGATAATATTATACCGACCCGCCGAGGTTGCTCAGTGGCTATGGTGTTGGGCTGCTGAACACGAGGTCGCGGGATCGAATCCCGGCCACGGCGGCCGCATTTCGATGGGGGCGAAATGCGAAAACAACCGTGTACTTAGATTTAGGTGCACGTTAAAGAACCACAGGTGGTCGAAATTTCCGGAGCCCTCCACTACGGCGTGCCTCATAATAAGAAAGTGGTTTTGGCACGTTAAACCCCATAATTTAATTTTTTTTATTATACCGATTTTATCCTCGGTTTTCGAGTCAAAATACGAAACCTCCGATTTCTGCCTGCTTTCTCTCTTTGAATTCAGCACCTGATTTTTAGCCTCCAAATTTCAAAAAAAGAAATATAAAGCCCTAGAACTAAGCACTGTAATTATATATCAAACGATTCTGTTGGTCTTCCCCATACGTTTTGAGGGAATGTTTGTTTTCTTCCAAAATGCTAAAGGAGTTTGACAGTTGTATTGTGTAGCTTTGAGCCATAAAAACGCGTATACTAATCTGTGCTAGAGAAAATGTCTAGTGTAAAAGCTTGTTTTTCTCCTGTGGTCTGCGATATCGATTAGAGTCCGCAATAAGGCACATGCTTACAGATGAGCATATAGTATTACTAGTGTGAGGAAAAGTAAAGAAGAATTACTACTAGCGAATTCAAAACGAATGACTTCAAACTTCCAAGAATGTGTTGCAGGCTATTTGGCTATACATAGTGCTATTCTCCAGCGCAAATATGAGACACACGAAGAGCCACGACAGAGCGCTGACTATTAATTCATCAGCTGATATATCAGCTCTCTGTCTTGCCTGATTGGTTGTTAGATATTCGTGTGGGAAAATAGCACTATTTTGACTTTCCTACATTTATAGAAATGGGTTAATAAATAGAGCAAAACGTTACGTGGTGCTCTAGAGGCTCTTTGCGCCTTCGGTCTAACAATGTGTGGATTACACCTAGAGTGAAGCAGCCTAGGGAAGCAAGTTAGCGCATTTTTTACGACAAATATTACATTTTAAGCTTACTCTTGAGGCCTACAAGCCCCGCAAAACGTCACAATTCGGACATACGTTTAAATCAGGAAAGTAACTTTCGGTTTGCAGCAAACTGCTTGCAATTGGACGGCTTGCTAAGGTACGACAAATTCACCAGTCGATCGTGCAGTGCTTCCAAAAGGACGACCACCCCGCATTGCCTGTTCGAATAATTAGAGGACAGAGTAGCACAGGGATCATTTCTTGACTACCTCATGTGGCCGAATGTGGTGCGTGTGTGTGAGATATACGTATATAGCTGGCCTTTATGTATTGATTCGCCAAGTCTTTGTGAGCTTATTTCAAAGCATAAAGGGGTGCGCGATGCCTTCTTTCAGGCTAGAATATTTTCATTTTTTCAAAGCAGTGAAACCTGATTTGGAACTTGACGCCATGTCGACCAAAACGCAGTCTACATTTTAAAGGTGTAGGGTAGAAGATGCAGACCAACACACCGCTATTTTATTTAATGTGCATATAAAGAACACTTCGAATGCGTGGCCTCTGGAAAGATTTTTTACTATGTAATCTCATTGACTGATGATGTTTTTCTCAGGCATGTGGAAGGACTAAGGAGAAAAGCTTGAATTACGGTCAAAAAAAAAAAAATGATACCGCTTGAGCTAACAGAGGGTCCACTTAACTTCGTGGCAATAATTGGCTAGAATTTATGTGGAAAGACAACAATTTTACCATGCAGATTTTTTACGACGTCTCTCTTAGGGATTGAGCGCAAGTGAAAGCGCTGGCTATATAATAAAAAAAACAAAGATGGCGAAAACTTCATCCTTGGTTCACGTTTCAAAAAAAGAAACGTGAACGCTTCGTAGAGACGCAGGCAAAACGTTTTCGCGTCTTCACCACGTCAAATAACACTTCTTTGCAATTGCAGTGGTCACTGTAACTCAAGCCTAAGCGAAGAAAAATTACAGCTGCTTGCACGCATATTGTAACGTCTTGAATTCAATTCTTTTCTGAGGGAGACTTGTTTTACACCTGCCCAACTATATTGAAGTAACCTGCCCTATAGTGTACTGCAATGTCATGTAATCTTGCTTACTTCAGTTTTAAAATATCATCATAGGAAAACTTTCCTAAAATGTGCTCCTTCCTTGTATCCTCGCTTTCGCTTCTTTTACAAGTATGTGGAGCAAAACATACATTTCTTCTTGTTAATTTTTCTCAGTCTTGTATTACCCCTAGCTCTCTTTTTCTTTGCAATACGTTTATTCAGCCCCTCTCGTGAAAGCCCTACTCACGATCAAAGTAATTGAGCCAGAAAAGGCTGGGCAGACAAGGAAGAGAGATGTACAACGGTTGCCTCCGTTTTCTCTCAATAAAAGAACAGTACTGAAAGAGCGAAAGCCACTACGTGTCCACAGTACAGTAAAAGCACGTCACAATATTGCCTTCCTGATGGGACAGGGTTGCAGTATTTGCCCTGTTGTCGAGTGCACGAGGTATTGATAACACTGGCCGTGCAAACACGCGAGCCGGCCTTCCTGAGGAATGGCGGGTTCTCGATGGTCGCTGACATTTTCGTTATTGCCAAATGTCGGACGCAGGGATAGAAACTAATCACTTACTTTTCGTTCACTTCTCACGTTGTTTGAATGTGCCTGGTACCAGCGATCGATAGTGCATGTGTAAATGGAAACGTTAGTTGCTTCCAGCACAGCAGGACCAGCTTGTTATAACCTTGCATCGCCCTTTTGATTTTCCTCTTCGCGACATTTGAGCTCGATGTCATGGTATTACTTACTTTTCCCAAACGTAGCTTTCCTCTTCACCTCGTGTACTGCAGCTGGCTGTAAAGATGTAAACATCGCTGCTTAGAGGACTTGAGTAGCTCACCGCGAGGCAAAGAAAGCATGCATTGCTGCTTTGTTTAAAAGACTATGCTTGCTAGCAATGGTATATAGATACTCAGAAACGTCAGTCACAGTTTACAGCGCGGCGCCCTAAACGTAGTAGCTGCTTCGGTATTACGTTTATTTGCTTTCTGGTGCGGCACATGAGTGCTCTAGGAAAGAGTGTGGGCCTGCGTATATTATCGTCTCACCTTTAATGTGACTAGCGCTGCGTGTCACTTTGCATCTGTACAGGGTGTACCAGCTAAATGTAGCCCGAGGTTGAAAGTATACGAATGCCACATAGCTGAATAGAACCAAGGTAACGTTGTTCGCAGTCGCTTGGAAATACTCAAGTTATTGCTTTGCATTCGCAATTGACTAACAATCTAATTACGTGGAATGAAAAAAATAATTAGTTGTTAGTTCTATCGAGCTACGTGGCAGTCGCATGTCTTTAACTTTTTCCTAAATTTAGTTGGGACACCCTGTGCAGGTGTCCGTTGAAAAAGAAAAAAAAATAGGAAAGTTGTAGCAGCTTTAAAAAGGCTGGAAATGTCCTGTATATAGGCTAGGTGTGTCGTAAGCAGAGATGTGCACAGATTATCGAGCGTCCGAGAACTTGCCATAGGAAATAGAAAAATATCGAAAAGAAGAAGTTTCACACAATTCAGTAATAAGGAAACACTAGAAGCGGGAGTGTGATATATGACGACGGTTCAGCGGAGTTACACTGCCAAATGAGGTGCGGAAAACGGAAACAACAGTTTTCGTGGATTACTCGTTTTCTAAACTCATTCACTGCCGCATCAGTACTCTTTAAGTCACCCCGAACTTTGCGCAAAACTGCTGCAGTGATGTAGAAACTCTCTCATATCTGCATGTAACAACGACAACACGCCAATAATCACAACTTGTACACGATAGCATCCACATAAGGATGGTGAAACAGGCAAGTGGAAACGAAGACACAAAAAGGGAAGGACCAGGCAAGCGCTGTGTGACAACTGAAGAATAATGAGAAATTAAAAGTCACATTACAACAGTGGTACAGCTGAACTGAAAAGGCTTGCTGTTATACCGTACGTGCACTCTGTCGCATGGTTTGGAGAAACCTCCATTACGCTATGGAAAATATTTGTGTGCGTGTGGGATGGTAAAAATTTTTGCGTTTTGTGTTCCGACTTGGACAGCAGGGCTAGGTCCAGTTCTAGTGAGGATTCGAGTGGACGCTCTAATAACAACAATAAATATTTGAAATGTTGTGCTGGTGTAGTCTTAAGTAGCCTGTGTTATGCCGTCCAATATGTATTGCACAGACGGGCGGTGTTATGTTCACTTTCCTTTACGTGAGCACAAAAACACCTTGAAAGGTGCTAAGACTTCCTATAGTCGCTGTCGTTACAATGGATGCGTGCCGGCCTTCTGCTGCACCCCCTCAATCGCAAGGCACAATTAGACCAACGCATGCCGAAAATCATAAAATCGGTCTGAATTTCTTGAAAAGTAAACTTGTGTGTAATGGTTATTGGTTTGCTCTGACTGAGGATGAAATAGCACTCCTTGATTGATCCTTATTTATCTTTATAATCTTCAGTTTAACTGTCCTGCACTGATGTGTCAATGTGTTTAAAAGTAACGGGGGAAATAAAGATGGAGAGAAAAGCAGAGAAAGGAAGCAAAGACTCCAATAATCAACACAAGCGGTAGGGAATACCTAGGAGTTTTAAAGTCTCTCTCTAAGACTACTTGAACGTACAAACTTCAATAGCACCTCGCTGACTTCTGGTGTTACAACCGTATAGGCGGGCACTCCAGGATATTCTGCTCCGAAAGCGGCTGGTAGCCACGACAGGCCGACGTGCTTCATAGTGACTGCCATTGTGTGCTGTCATTAAGACAACGTCAAAGGAGTGGTTAGCTACCTCGCTGCCACAGTCGTCACGAACCACACTGTCGTTCGTTCCGATGAGCAGAGCAAAGAAGCTTGTAAAAGCGATGCCGAAGTAGTGTTGTTTCGGGTGGGTATAGTCCAGATGGAAGAGTGCGTCGAAAACAAGCTTGAAGGCGATACAGACGTGTTTGCTGGGAACTTGTGTGACACCATTGATAAGCACGCGAAGATCCGCTGCTGCATCTGTTCTTGCAAGGGGGATGGGTTCCTGCACATCTTCTTCATGACGAAATGAAGCAGCTTCCTCAGCATCGTTGTTGCCCGTTATGCCATACTGGCATCAAAGTATCCGAAACGTCACTTCGTGTTTTTGATTGACGAGGTAATGAACAAGCTCTCGAGTCTCCGAAACTAGTTTTTCGTAGGTGCCACGGAATAAGACAGTCTGTGCTTCTAAAATAGTCCCTTTCTTTTCAATGACATCTGCAGGAACGAGATGCGTCTCAGTTGCTCAGCAACAATGATCACGCCGCAGTCATGCAGCACACACACTAATAGTCAAAATCGTCATGTATGATGACGAAGACGGCTCGTAGTACAAGCGGGCAATGTGAATACAGGCTAAGATAGCTTTTCCCGACCCACCGCCCAAAGTACGTAAATTCTTGGCGATGACAGACACTTGTCAAGAAAGACCAGTTAGATCACTACAGCCTAACGTTTTCTCTTTTCCAGGGAAGCGAATGTCGCTGTTTAATCTACACTCTCCTTTGTTCCATTATTTGCTGATATTTTATTATTTACTAGGTGCTAATGGCGAGAAGGTTGGATAATTAGGTGAAGACGTTGGCAGCACTTGTTTCCTGCAACTGGATGTGTTCAGCTGACACACTAAGGGGGGTTCTGACTACTTTCATTTTTCAGTGAATTTTTTTTTTGTTTGGGGTAGGAAAATGTCTCCGTAGAAAGGAATCCACCTGAATGTTGGGAGGCTTAGCAGATATTTCTTGAAAAATTGATGGGGGCGAAATGCGAAAACACCCGTGTACTTAGATTTAGGTGCACGTTAAAGAACCCCAGGTGGTCAAAATTTCCGGAGTCCTCCACTACGGCGTGCCTCCTAATCAGAAAGTGGTTTTGGCACGTAAAACCCCAAATATTATTATTATTATTATTTCTTGAAAAATTCACGTCGGCAGCGATGAGGCGTCCTGCGAACGTGAGTCCTGCTCCGTGCAGGGATCAGGCAGATCAGTCATTGTGTTCGTCCTAGGTCACCACTTGTAGGCTTATGCCTCAGGCGCGGGGGAAAGAGACAGCTGACCCCAATCGAAGCCGGAATAGAACTGTGAGCCGTGGCTTCGCGTGCCATGGCCAGGCGCCATGTTTATTTTCTTCTCATGCGGGCGCGCACTATCCGGGTTCTAGGCGCCGCCCAAGGGACGGTGCACAATTTATTGCTTCACTAAAGATGGAAAAGACCGTTTTAATGACTTGTAATTTTTATAAATTCGAAGGCTTATCACTCTGAAATTAACGCATTGTACGCCACCAATTCTTTTTGTAAATTTACACTACTAGTACTGTCGGCCCAAAAGAAGATAAATATATGTCACCCAGGGTGAATGTTTAACAAAAAATTGGCAATCCTTTGTTTCTGAGCAACTGCATCTGACTAACCTCGAAATGAGGGTTTTTGTGGGGGCTACTTTAGCTAAAGCGATGAAGCTCAAAGACAGTTCAGACGAATCTTCAAAATGCATTTGGGAAACTAAGGAGCAAGTATGCAACCATACGCAACATATTTATTTCTTTATAATATCCCAAAAATGGCAAAGATGCAAAAATAGCCAGAACTGGAACATCCAAAAATGTTTTAAGAAATATTCATCGCCCATATTTAGAAAAATATATACAATAGCCATCCAGGACTGTTAAATCTATTATTCCAAAAACACAATGCACTTTTAAACTGAAAAAATTTAGCCTATTTTAAGGCGCATGCGTGGTCCTCCCAATGATGGGTATAGTTCTAATATTAAAATAGAAAACACTCACATATTGAATTCCGTACTCATTATTTATGTTGTAGTAAAGAAGAGTTACCAAGATTGTCTCTTTCATGCCTCTTTTTAGCTAGGAAATTAGTTCAGCTTGAGTTTTCCGGTCTCCTGCATCCTTATTCCTAATACGGTTCGTTGAGTTTGATGTTTAGTCCTTGCGCTTTATGCCGTTTATTTGTCTTGTTTACATTTGTTCAAAGCTTTATTTTTATGATTCTCAACTTGACAGATTATCTCTTGCTCTAGCGAACACGTATCGAAGCTTAACACGATCATCATGAACGTTGAGCGTTTGCGATCTCTCCCCTTCGCGAAACATGTTTCCTGCATTCTTTCGTTTTCTCGAGAAAGTGCAAAATCAGCATATTCAGCTCTTTTTCTTTCACTAGCGGTGGACCACAGCCATGCAATAACCGACATTTGAGTCAGCACTCGTTTCACGGCGTAACAAGCGAAGTTTTTTCGCTAATGGTATCTCCTGCTTCGAAGCTGTTCTCCAATAACCTTTATTTTGTTGTATTCCTCATCATATACCATAAAAAGCTGACAACCGGTGCTGCTTTTCCGAAGCTCTATGGGAACCACAGAAAAGTTTGTTTCAAAAGAAGAAAGAAGGCAATGACTTTCATCACATATAGCATAAGCATTATGTACCCAATGGAGGCGATGCGGGCAACATTCACTCGTTTAGGGTGTCTTTAAGGCAAATGGTGCTCCAGTAACACGTTACTTGTTGAAATTGGCCGCCGTACTCATTGAATCCTGAGAACGCTGTGATACACAGTCCCATAGTTGCCATATAATGATCCAGATAACCAGGCCTGCGACGACGGTGCTCAAGTCAGCCATTGGAAACTTCAGACCAAGAGAACGCTGGAGGAGATGAGGAACATCAAATTTCATTGCTCGCCGCTTCATCGTTATTGCTTGCTGCGGTGCTTTAACGAGCTAAAAACCCCTCTAACGTAAGTCGGCCTTTGAACACCCATGTAAAGCGAACGATGCAGTCAGGCTGAAGAAATCAATGGCATGAGTCAGGAGCGCACAAATTAATACACGTGTTCGCACGCTTTGACGCGACGGTTACTTTGCAATGCAGGAATGAACAGCAATTGAAGATGCGCAAACGCAAATGCGCAAATGAGTTCACTGCGTCCACAACTCCGAGTTTCTAGTTGAGGACGTATTGTCGGATGCCATTTGCCATTTGCACTTTAAGTGCCTGAAGGACGCAAGCTGCCACTGCGCTTAGGCCTTGTTTAGTTCGTTTATGAAACTTGACTGTACATTTTGCCAGGACTGTTTTTACTTTCGCACGCCGCTGTGCTTCGGTACCAGCGAATGTTAATTTTCATGTGCTCGTGTTAGTGATGGCACACGCGTCTTTTGCTCCTCACATTACGTCCACCAGACGCCCCCTAATTAACTCCGCAGGTTGTGCGTTCGACTCCCACCAAAGGTCGTGATGTTTGAGTGCCTTACTTAACTATATCCTAATCAACTGTGTCCTAATTCACTTTGCCCTAGCACCAAAAGTCGTGGGTTAAACTCTCACCATATCTCGTGGGTACGAGTTCCTCAATCAAGCCTACCGTAAATAGCGGTACCTTAATTAGGATCGTCTTAATTGACACCAAAGATCGTGGATTTGACTCCTACCACTGGTCGTGCGTTCAACCATCAATGATGGCACCATCAATTCTGGTAGCACTGAATTTCGGTCCCACCAATAGTCAAGTGTCCGACTCGCACCAAAGACCGTGAGCTCATGTGCCTTAATTAGCGCCAAAGGTCGGGTTTCACTTCCATCAAAGTCCTCGGTTGAAGTGTCTTAACTAAGTTTAACTTAAATAGCGCCGAAGGTCATGCGTTCGACTCCCAGCAAAGGTTGTGGGCTCCAGTCCCACGAAGGATCATGAGTGGCGCCATCAGTTTTGGTGCCATTGAATTTTGGTGCCATAACACCGACGGTAAGTTTCTTTCTATTACGCCGGACAAGGGATTTTTCGACTCATGCGCCACTTAAGGCTTTCACCATAATATATTCGCGTTTAATATTAAAATATACGCACATCTTTAAAGGTGATTGATACTTTGATAATGAAATTCCGTAACAGGCTTGTTAAGAAGCGAAATATATGCCACATGCGATGCACTAGAGAATATTCCGTTTCACAAGCGCTCCAAGCACTACCATTATTGCTTAGGAAGAATGAAATATGGAACGTAAGCAAGGATGTGAAGTCAAGGGACAAGGAATAGCACAAAGTGCGTGTCCCTTGACTTCTCGTTTTTGCCTGCATTGCGTATTTTGTTCTTACAAAGCACTATGAACTACGTCGCCCAGCAACAAGTTTTATTGAGCTGCCATTACAGTCAGGGTTTTCTTTTATTGCTTGTCGCTTTCCGCATGTGATTACTTTTAAATGTGACTAATGCAAACAATGGGAAAGGCCATTACATGCTATAAGAAAAAAAATACTCAATATGCTTTTCAATCAGTGCTTTCCTTTTCAATATCGAAAGAGCAATTTTATCGTGTTTTGCAGTGTCAGACGTGGTTTCAAAATTTTAGGATACGCGAAAAATTTGCTAATGTAGCTATATGTTAATACATAAGTAGTTTTATTCTTGGAGATTTAGAAAAAATGGCGCATTCGCAAAGAAACGATTTCAGGTGCACCTGTATTCTGTTTGGACTAAAGAATGTATTGTCGAACTCTTCGCAATATCTCTGGCTTCTATAGTAGTTTAAAGCACACTTATAAAAACAATCTTGGCACTAAAGCGTATTTACCCCATAGCACATACGCTGGATTTTCTCCCTTTGGTGCAAACATGGAAGGGTTCATTGATGTTTCACAGAGCGCATTTCTTGCTCTTTGGCCATATTAAGCGCTAATTGTTTTGGAAGAATGTGCAAACTTATTTCGCAGTGCACACACTTTCTGTGTCAGAAAAACAGGGATGGCTCAAACATTCACCGTTCACTTTGATAATGAATTCCCTACTATAAACTGCCTTGAAAAGTGTTGTTTTAGTAAAAAAGAATGCTTCAAATATATTTTATTTGTTCGAGTTACTGGCGAACTATATTACTGCATAGAGTAAAGAATTTGAGCAGTTGTACATTTGACAAAGAATGATGCATTTCGGGTAATGGTGCCTTAACTAAGGGCACAATAATTCTGGGTTTCCAGCAGGTCTGTGTATAAACATAAATTTCTGGTATTTGTGTCATTTACCCCTGTATTTGCCTCTTCACTTTGCCCCTCACCTGCGCAATGTAGAACTGTACCATGAGGGTATGATAAATAAATAAATAAATAAATAAATAAATAAATAAATAAATAAATAAATAAATAAATAAATAAATAAATAAATAAATAACCATTCCTTTTGAGCATATCTTCACTGATCACAGTGAAGGAACACACAGCATTAAGAGAATATTTAGCAGCACAACGCTCTTAAGTAAACAACATCGTGAAGTATTTGGAATATGTCAGGTGTCTAAACGTTAATACATGACAAAAAACAGATAATTCTTGAGTACCAATCAGCCGTTTTCTAGTTCACTGCGAGTTCATAAGGTTGGGTCGCCATGACCCTACTGTGCACATGTATATCGCGCTTCAGGAAACCAGTCAGAGGAAGACTCGATGTGTACGTCGCTATAATTTTTTCGCGATAATGTCAGTTAGCACTAAGGATAAATTTTAAAAAAGCAGTTTACGTAATCGAACTACTGTGGTGCTTTCCGAAAGTTTCGTGCAAATGAAGAAGTTGTTGAATTTTACCTGCCAGAACGACAATCTGATTATCAGGCGCAATGTAATGGGGGCTCCGGGGTGCACGTAATTTGACGAGCGTTTGAAATTTTCGCTCCTCGCATAGAAATGCGGCTGCCACATCGAGCATCGAGCCCGCGACTATATCACTCAGCAGGGCAAGGTCATTGCCACTGAGCTACCGCGGCGGGTGGGTTGAATGAAGATCAGAACATAGTTTAAAAAATGATTGCAATAATTGCTTATTTAATAATACATACCGTGCGGTAGAATACTCGTAATACGTGCGCCTGTGGCTTTGCTTGCGCTTCGATACTAAAGTAATTTTTTGCCCGAGCAATGAGAAAGAAAAGAAAGGAAGGAACGTTTCCTAGACAAGTATGCCCTTTGCATCATGATGTGCACAAGTCGCATGGAGAAAACAGCATTTGGATCTTGTTACTCGCAAAAAGATTCAATTGTTCATCTAAAAGTCGTTTTAGAGAAACGCGAAGCTCATTACGTTAATGTAATTTCGAAGTTCACAAGTCACATATTGTTTCTCTATGCAAGTGTGCGTAGACTAAATTCCTCTGACCTACGATATTGTGCACCACGTTCACAAGTGAAACTCGGCCCTTCAGACGTGCGCGTCGACATTGTCGCACTAAACTAATAATAGTCACACGTTCTGGCCGGGTTTGAATCCACGAACCATGCGAGAAAACAGCCATGATTCGTGCCTGCTAAAAATTTTACTATACCGGCATCAGTGGCGCAGGTTTTGTTTTCTTCAATTTTACCCAAGATGGGGATTGCAGCTTGATGAAATATTGTTTGGCGCGCGTGGGTGCAGCTCTATCGTCAGACGTACTTTTTTTCTTTAGAGAACCATATTTTTCGCAGTAGGCATGATTAGATGCAAGTTATTGCAAACACGTCTCTAAATAGCCGCCTTCAAAACTTTCCTGGATCTATTTGCGCACTCGGCAAGCTTGATATTCTAGGCAAATTGCTAGGACATTATATTTATACTTCGGACGCAGTCACCTTATCAAGCCATTTGAGCTTTTCATCAAAAATATATCTACGCTTTCGAAACAATTTTCGAGCTTTCTGCGTGTTTCACTCACGTCGTAGCTGTTTACGTAATGCTCCAGTGTGACAGGCACGTGCAAGTTAAGTGCCATCATGCCCAGCAAACCGTAAGGAATCGCGGCATATTTCAGGAATATTGACATTATTTCCATTTCATGGCTTTCTACTAAAACTTGGAATGCGAATCTTTATTTTATAAGCACAGTGTATACGTCACCGCGCTAAAGCGTGTCGTGTTTGGAAGAAGTTGTTCTGACGCGTCCGTATGAATATTAGCTGTCGCGACTATCGGCAATTTGAACGTTTTATTTCTTCAAAACGCAATTTCTGAAGCCTCATATGGCGCCACATTTACTATCTTATGTCTCTTTCTCTTTTTTTCTGTTATTGATTCACCGCGCACGCAGGACTTCAACTTCTCAGAATTCAGGTAAAAGCAGCGTTTTTCGAAATATCGATTCTCTGCTCTCTATGGGAGCACAGTTTTTGTAATTTGTTACTCAGAAATGAGTATATACGCATGTGCGATATAACTTCATGTAGAAAACGCAGCGTAAGAACATGATGTCCAAAATCTTACTTTAAGTGCGTCAAACAAAGTAACGTGAACGCCGACGACGGCAAGTGCCTCGGTTCCATGCACAATAAGTGCGTTTCAGTTTTCCCTTCTGCCACACTGTCAACCTTTCCAGCCTTCGTTGAACCATTGAGCCATCAACAGCCGTTCTCCGAAAGCTTTCGGTTAGAGCGTGAACCACGCATACCCATAAAAAAAAAACTTAGGCAGCTCCGGCGAAGCACCTAACGCTGCAATCATTGATGTGGGCTGACAGTTTAACAGCCAATGCACATAAAGACGGAGTCTGTGTGTGCAATCAGTCAGTCGCTACCGTTTCCTGCGCCTTACTTCCACTTGCGTGTCAGTATTGACCCATCGTAACCTAGAGACCCGTCATACCTCTGCTGTCTGGCTACATTCGCGCAACATTCTACTGCGTCACAAACCGCGCTAGTTTTTGTTGCTTGTCGTCTTGCTTCCGAGAAAACCACTGCGCGAGGACGCCTGCCTTCCGCCCACCCCAAAACACTTCATCAACGCATTACAGACATGCGGTTTCTTTGCTGAGGTTTTTTTGAAAGCAATACTGCATGAACCCTCCCTCCTAAACTCTCCCACACCTTTAGCGCTAAAGTGTCATCGCCTCGCGTAGCCATGTTTACCTATTGGCTGTGGCGCACGTTTGTCTCCTGTTGCTTGACAAACCGTGATTATTCGTTGCATGGTTTGTGCTAAACCATGACACAACACACTTGCGTCTCAACTGTCTGAGACGTAAGTGGACTAAGAAGTCGCAAGAAGCCGTAAGAAGCCACAGGGAATGATTTTTATTTGAAATAGGCCGCAATTATGAAAGTTTCTGCATTACTCAATCGCTGACCACGTATGTAAATGCACCGGATCGCTTAAAGCACTGAGGCAAATTATTCAAAAAGACAATTGGTCATTTCTTTCACAATCCATGTAGTAAGCCTGTATTTCGAGAATGAGCAGTAAGGAATGACCTGGCGGCGGTGAATGATAAAAAAAAATTGTGAGACCTTTAGTTCAATCAGTCCTTTATATCCTACTGCCATCACAAGCATGCCTGAAAGATTAATTGGGTACGCACTTGATGCTTGGCAACCTCCTAATTTCGTTAGCGCTTTCGAATTCCCCAATTTCTGATTTATAATTTTACTCGTGCATTCCAGAAAATGGCTTACGTGTCTCTTATGTTTTATTTGTTTCGGGAAGGCTATAGCGCTCGGGCACATATATACTGAAATACCACGGTCGAGACGACGCTTTATTCCCAGACCGAAAGATGGCGCCGACGCAAGAACGAACACGAGCCGATGATTGATGATGACTTTGTACCGATGAAGTCCGCATTAAAGCTTACACTAATTTCCCCCCTGGACAGAAGCGGCCAGCCTGGCCGCACATTAAACAGTGGAAAGTACATGAAAGGGCTTCAGGCGGGAAACGCGCACGATCTCTGTTTCGCGGCAGCATCGGTCACTTGGGGTATCAACAGGTGTAACACGATAGTTCACCGGCGAGGTCTGCTATATGACTTCGTAGCGGCAAATATACTGAGACTCAAGCTTCGCACATAAACCGGGTGTTCGTGCAAGTGTCATAGGAGCACATCGTCACCGGGGTGGTAGGAAGCGACGTGGTGAGAGCCATCGCACCGATGTTTGCGATCGTCTTGGCTTGCTTCAGTGTTCATACGGGCGCGACGACGACCTTGGGCAAGACGAGCCACAAGCTGGTCGCAAATGAATGGTGAAGCGTTGACGGGGCCAGAGAAGAAAGAAACGTTGAGTGATGAGGTTGGGTGGCTGCCGTATACAAATAAAAGCGGAGAGTAACCGGTGGTCCCTTGAACAGACGTATTGTACGCAAATGTTACAAATGGGAGAGTCGCATCCCAGTTACGATGGTCAGGTTGAATATACATGGATAGCATGTCGCAGAGCGTGCGATGAAATCGCTCTGTTAGGCCATTGGTTTGAGGGTGGTAGCCAGACGTTCTCTTGTGCACGGTGTTGGACGCTTGCAGAAGTTAAATGAGAGTGCTCGTAAGAAATGCCTTGCCTCGGTCGCTCAAAACAACGTGAGGCGCCCCGTGGCGTAAGTAGATAGCCTGCAAGAAGAAGGCCGCTACTTCTGAGGCAGCTCCTGAACGTACTGAGTCTGTTTCGTCGTACCGGGTCAAGTGGTCAATAGCAGTCACGATCCATTTTTTGGCGTCTGGAGTAGGTGGGAGTGGCCCCAAAAGGTCAATGCCGACGACAGAGAAGGGTTCTGCTGGGCAAGGAAGTGGTTGTAGCGTCCC
Organism: Dermacentor albipictus; assembly: GCF_038994185.2. Taxonomy (NCBI): domain Eukaryota; kingdom Metazoa; phylum Arthropoda; class Arachnida; order Ixodida; family Ixodidae; genus Dermacentor; species Dermacentor albipictus. Next base: position 56,440,914 of record NC_091823.1, read on the forward strand.
GACCTGAGCAGCATTAGGTCGCTTTACGGTGTTGGCAAAGCGTCCACGAGGCAACATATCTAGCTATACTCGTGGAAAGACCTGGCCAAAAGAAGCCATCAATGAAGACGCGTGCTGTACATTGGGCTGATGGTCGAATTATTGCTCCATTAGTCCCAATCAAGGATGATTCAATATAAGGAGTCTTCACTTTCTTCAGACGAGAGCACAGGTCTGCACGCATAACAGATATAGTAGCTGCCGTGTCAATCAGAGCTAACAAAGGCACACCCTCCACAGACACCAATAAAATGTTCGACGGACGTTCAGGAGGACTTGGAGCAGCTCGCGTTGATGCAGTTTTCCCTCCAAAAACTGCACTGTTTAGTTTCCTGGTCGCTGGACATGGAGTTGGGAGGCAGGCCGAAGTGGCGAAACAGAACGCCGGAGCGGCGATGGGCAGTGGCGTCTAGAGGCATGTGTGTTGTGGGCGGTGTTGGAGAAATCGGCCGGAGATGGAGATCGGCGAGCGGGAGGATTATCGTCATAAGTGCGGTAGACGCGAGGATGAGGCTCATCGCGTTCAAAGGCAGTGTAACCACAACGTTCGTCTTGGTGGCAGCGTCTGCAACACCGGCAGATATGTCCTCAAAAGCCGCAGGAATAGCAGATAGGCCTCGATGAGCGCCAGGCAGAGTAGCAAGGCGGACTTGGAGCTCGGGCTACTAAAGGGACCAGGTGATCGTGAACAGGCACAGGCGGTGTGATTCGATACGGTGCAGCTGGCATTGCAGCAACCTGTGTGTAAGAAGCCGGTCGTGGGCAAGGAGAAGCGTTGTCATGGTGGGCATTCTGCAGGGAGGCCAATTCCTCCTTAATAATGCCACGCAGGTCAGTAGAAGCATGTTGGACATGAGCGCTGCTGCAAGGGGGTGGACCATGCGCTTGCGATTCCTCACGAATTATGGCTCGAATGATAGAGCAAAGCTCAATACTGTTTGCCAGAGGGTTGTGGAAAAAGTCCGGTTTCAAACGGATTGATTGCAGGGCGTCCAGGCGCTGACAGACGGAGACGACGTCCGACACCGTCGAAAGGTGTTGAGAGGCGAGTGCGTTGAAGACAGAAGATCCTATACTCTTAAGAAGGTGTCGCACGCGGTCAGTTTCTGGCATGGCACTATCAACACGGCGGCAAAGCGGGAGGATGTCCCCAATGTACGAGGTATACGACTCACCATAATGCTGGATGCGCTCAGACAGCCTCTTTCTCGGATCTTCCGAACAAACTGTGGGTGAGCCAAAAATCCGCTGTAGCTGCTCCCTGACAGATGACCAATCACGGAAGTCTCTCTGGTGATTCAGGAACCATGTCTTGGCTACTTGAGAGACGTAAAATGGTACGTTATTTAACCTCGATGTCTCGTTCCAGTTGTACTCGCTGACACGATCGTAGTTGTCGAACCAATCTTCAACGTCCTCACTAGGCAAGCCAGAGAAGATTTTATTTCAGGATCCCGATACCGGTTGTTGGCAGGGCTAGCAGGAAGGTGGCTGGAACTTGAACCGAGCTGGTGTACGCTGTGGGCTGGTCTTGCGACATGGCGGCCATTTGGCATGAGCTGCGTCCCGAACGTAGCTTCAGGAGAGATCTTGAAGAGGATTGAAGTCAACGGGATCTTAAAGCGCCTCCACCTCTTTATTCGCTTTATTCGCTCCACCGCTTTATTCGAAACGACGCTTTATTGTAATAAGGAAAAATGACGCCCATGCAAAAACGAACACCAGCCGATGATTGATGATGACTTTCTACAGATGAAGATGAAGTCTGCATAAATACTTACAATACAGATAAACCAAAAGAGTAGTACAAAAGTTCAACGTCCTGGCCAAGGTTAGCCTGCAAATAATTATCTTCAAAATTTTTTTTAATAGGATGATTTTTTTCTAAGCAGATGAAGTCGTTTAGAGGAAACTCCGATTCAGCAACAAAAATAATTGTAATATTATTTCGGCTATATAGCGTACCTCACAAATACTGGCAATGCGTCTGAAGATAAAAACACTGTTAGGTTGTTTCTAGAAAAACAATGAAACTAAACACTTCGTGGGGTGCTCTACTTCACCAGCAGAAAACAGCACTTAATTACAGGACAAAGAGACCACAGGGATGACTAACAACCAAGTGCATTTATTCTTTCAGAAAGCTTATACATATTCGACGACTATCACGAAGCACAAAAAAAGCAACAGAAATTTAGCGCGCACTGTTCTTTCCAGGTTATCGTAATGAAATACTCTGTCGCAAACAGCGAAAAGGTGGAGGTCCTGCTATTTATTTAAGGGATGCGTTTTCTTATTAACTACTTGATCAATATTTTGTCATGAATGATAAATATTCGATGCATGACCGTGTGCATTGGTTCATTTTTAGTAATTAGTTTTTACAGGCAACCACATGCCCACAAAAATTTATTCGATTCCTTGATGCTGTGTTATCGTCAACAGTTTTCTGGAATACTCTTTGCATAATTATGGGCGATATAAATATTGAGCTCTGCGCTAATAATCCCTATGCGAAAGAATTTGAAACTCTTCTACTTCCCTGTGGAAGTACAAATTTTATAGCTTTACCTACTTGGATTACATCATTATCGCTACGCTGCTTGATGTAAGTGCTTCAAATTTATATTCGCACAATATAAAAACTGTTTTTTGTAGGACACGAGTTTTATATGCCCATCGTTTTTCTTACGTCATTTACTCCTCCCTTCTCCGTTCTGAAAACCCAGATTTCTCTTTATCAAAATAAAAACAGGAAAATTCGCGAACATTTCTTTCACTTAGTTCGGAACCTAGATTGGAGAGTTGTTTACAGGCAAGACAACACTGATGAAGCTTGTAACACCTTTCTATCTCTACTACGTACTAGCTATGACGCAGCGTTTCCACTTCCGAAGTTCTCAGGTGGTAGAAAATAAAAAAAAAATTCCGAACGCCCTGGATACATTCTGATATTTACAGGCGTATTCAAATAAACAATAACTTGTGCCCCGATTTCATCCACTCGTGAGATACTTTTTTTTTTCATCCGCTCGTCAGAGACGCGTTCACTAAGTACAAGATATATAGAAATGTTTTAACTTCAGACATAAAGAAGGCTAGCTAAAGCGAACTACTAAGAAAAGTTATTCGAAAATATTTACAATGATCAGATACAATTATGAGGGGTCATAAATGGGCTCACAAACAGGAATAAAGACTGTCCTAGGACACAGGACCTAAGAATTAATGGCGAAACAGTCAGCGGTGAAACGTGGGCCAATCTCATGAACGAACACTTTGTGCACTCGGGCTCTTATGTTGCCACCGATGGAAATGCAGGAAAATGATAAAACTGCTGATAAGTATGTTGTGCCTAATTCTACTTTTATGGTACCCAAAGTTCCGGCTGGAGTACAAAACTGAATCACAAAGCCTAAAGAGAGTGTTGCATCATGTTTTGATGAAATTGGCTCTGTTGGGTTGAAATTCATATCTCCAATACTATTGTGATGTGTTGGCTTAAATTATCAACTTCACCCTCACTACCTGTGTATTTCTCGAACAGTTAAAGGTGGCAAAAGTCACTGCAGTACATAAACGGTATTTTAGCCAACTATAGACCAATATAGACACTTCCAACAATATGAAAAATATTTGAGGGCGTCATTTACGATAAACTTGCATCCTGTTTTGATATACATCAAATAACATAAAAAGTCCATATGGGTTTTAGAAAAATGAGTCAACGGAACAAGCTCTGCTGTATATCAAAGATAAGATAATCGACCATATGCAAAAGAAAAAAATATACTCTCGGACTTTTTCTTGATCTTCAAAAAGCATTTGACTCAATACAATGCCAACTATGAATAACTAATTTGTCGAGGTATGGAGTGTGTAGAGTCGCACTTCAACTCGTCAAAAGTTACCTTGAAGATCGTAATAAATTCGTACAAATTAATAGCACAATGTCTACAAAGCTAAGGTCAAACTGATGAGTTCCGGAAAGGTCCATACTGGGGCCACCATTGTTCCTTGCCTATATACACTATATTGTCGAAATACCTCATTCCCCTGAGCTTACGTGCGCTGATAAGAACGTTTTCGTTTCATCAGACAATTTAAAAGTACTTGAGGACAGTGTAAAAAACTGTTTTAAGGCATGTTTCAGATTGGTTAAGGAAGAATAGGCTACGCTTGAATGCAAAAAAAAACTATATGATATTATGACCTGTAAACAAGCCTGTAATTCTAGTAGGTGTTAAATTTGAAGGAAATTGTATTACACACGTCAAAGAACAAATATTTCTTGGTGTGTGGTTCCAGTAGGAATTGAACTGGAATACGCATGGGAATCACCTGATTACCCCGTTAGCACGAATAGTTCGGTGTATTTACAAAATAGTACACTTAATCCCACTAAAGTTAAAAATAAGTATGTACTATGCAGTCTTCCTTTCAAAGGTAACTTATGGGATATTAGTCTGGGGAACGGCATCGCAAAGAAATTACCATAAGCTTACAACTTTGCAAAAGGAAATGTTGCGCTGTTTTAAAAATGACACAGGAAAATTACAGGACCTGCCAACTGCTCCACTCTTCCTAAAACATTTCACGCTCAGGGTGGATCAGTCATACTCTATCTAATTGCCCCAGATAATTTAACAAAATAAACCATATGAACAAAGCCACATCGAAAGTCCGTATTACTCTTTACAAGAATAAAGGAAACGAGCACCTAAAGTAAGAACTAATCATGGAAAACTAAGTGCTGCGTACCGGACACATCATGTTCTGAATATCCTTGCAGATAGACTGAACATTAAGTCTAGTAGTAGTGCTTCTAAAAAACGAGCAAAGAACTTATTAATAACCAGATGTATACAGTATCAAGCTTAGCTAGCGGATTTTCACACCTCTACCAATGCTTGAATCATTCACGCATTAGTATTGTGAGTATTTCAATGTATAATGTACTTTCCGTGTATCTTAATGCGCTCACGTCTCTCATTTTTGGATTTTGTTTTGCTTGGCCGTGTATTTTGCCGCGCGCGACCTCTTCTGTACGAGTGTTCAAAGATATTACGTAAACTTCTTTTGCTGATTTGTGATTTGATATGTGTACTCTTACTAGTTGTCCATTTTCCTGAAACTAATGTAATATAATCCTTTTTTGATTTTGCTGAGCTCGAAGCATGTGAACTGTCAAGAACTGCAGAGGGACAGGGGCCTTTGTCAGGGCTGATTTCCGTTAGCCCTTGCCCCTGCAGTGAGCTTTATAAATTTCTTACTGCAAATGAAGTACTTAGATCCTTTCTTACTATATAGCCTGCTTCGGAAAGAGTGAAATGGAGGGGAGGTTTACACATGCTTCGCAGCTATTATGGATGTGCAAGGTTTCAGGTGACTGCAGATGTCCTATTTCTCAAGCCTTACACATACATAATAGCGGCCAAGCATGTGTAAGCCTCCCATTCATTTCCCTTCTTCCAACGGAGGCTATATAGCCTTCGTATCTCACTGATTAGAATTTATTGGCCCTGTCCGTGCTGAATTTCTGTTGCATATTTTTGTTTTCTGCTTTTTGACAGTGGTGGAGTATATATGTGCTGAATCAAATAATAAAGGCACTTGGTTGCTGTAGTCAACGCTGTGGTCTATGTCCCTCTCTTCGTCCTGTCGTTCAGCTGTTTTCTGCTCGAAATCATGAGCCGACCAGCCCAAATGCTTAGTCTTCGGTAGTCCTCCCCTTATTAACATACAAGAATAGGCTCGTCACACCGCGCAACACCTGCAAAGCAAAAAATTAAAAAGATAGAAGCTTCCAGTAAGCGAAACTCCTGTTGTAGATATAAGGCCAGTGAAATGCTTAATGATGTGGTTCCTGCTTTTCTTTTTTCATTTTGCGTGCTCGCAGAAAGTGTTTCTTTTTTCGTTTGTTGGTGTGTTTAATACATTTGAAGATTCAGATGCACAGTAAGGAAAGTCCGATAGAAACATTAGGTGGTAGTTCCGTATTCCTGCGCGCCTCATAATGGAATTGTATTTGTGGCACTCGAAATCCACTAATGAAACCACAATAATTTATGCTTTTATAACCATTATAAGGAAGTGGACAATAACTGATAGACACCCAGTGGCTCAAGTTGTGTATCTTTTTTTTTGGGGGGGGGATGGTGGGGGGCTTTACGTGGCAAAAACCCATAATATGATTATGAGGCTCGCCCGTAGTGGGGCACTCTGGATTAATTCTGACCACCTGGGATTCTCTTTTAACGTGCGCCCACTGTGCGGTACCACGGGCGTTTATGCATTTCGCCGCCATCGAAATGCGGCCGCGGTGGCCGGAATTTCCCCATGCGTTCTCGGGCTTCACCGTGCCACTATGCCACCAGGGCAGGTCAAGTTAACTGTTCAGGCACGTACCCAGTGGCACGTAAGAAGAACCGCATAACAAGTATTCCCAAGTGGTCGCCTACTAGCCAGAGAAACGACAGCGCATGCCAAATATCGCGAAAGAGGCAAAGAAGTAGGTTCGGTTTAAAAACTAAAAGAACACCACGGCGAATAGTTCCCCTAAAAAAATGAGTGACTCAACATCTAGCAAAACAAAAAGGTAATACTAACAAAAGAACACACACAAAAAAACAGCGCAATATCTTGTTTCAAAGGAAACTAGAGGCAATACCCCCGGCCGACAGCCGCCACCTGTCACGGTGGTGCACACATCACACGAAATGGGTTTCCGGCTGGCATCATGGCCTGTCAACAGCGGCCGCCTCGACAACGTCGTAGCATCTCTTTGCTGCGTCCGCTTCTCAAGTTCAGTTTCTTGGTCTTGCTTTTGCTTGTCGTCACTGTACTTGCAATATATCTTGAGGCAACTTCAAACGCTAGCAGGCTTTCCGCCCACACTTTACCTTTACCCGCCGACTGGCTTAAAGTGTTGCTGAAAACGGGCCTTGTGACAAACTTTCAAGCGTCCCTTTTTTAATGCCTTGTTTATGTAATGGCTTGCGTGGGTTCTTACGTTGCTATGGCTTGTACGAGACGAAAAGTTTCGGTAAAACAAAGACAAGTGGAAAAAGGCGTTTTTTTTCTTTTTTCCTTCATATATATACACATATGTATATCTGAAGGGAAATAGAAAAAAAAGCCTTTTTTCCTCTTGTGTTTCTACACACACACACACACACACACACACACACACACACACACACACACACACACACACACACACACACACACACACACACACACACACACACACGCACACGCACACGCACGCACGCACGCACGCACGCACACACACACACACACACACACGCGCGCACACACACACACACACACACACACACACACACACACACACACACATATAATGTATTGTTTTATTACACCATGTTTAGGCGATGCTGGTTCTTTTAGGCGACGTCAGTTGCTCATTTTTGCATTAAAGAAGCACACGGATACCGAAAGTCCGAAATAACGAGGAGTACTGAATAAAACAGTCAGGCAGGTAAATTCACAATACGACAATAACATCAAACACACTGAAACATAAGGTCACCGCATATTACATTTTTTTTTACTTTAGCATTATATTGTTTTCTGTGTGTTTCACTTCTGCTGAAGTCCCGGTGCAAGTAAAGAATAAGCCATATGTATTACTTGTTTATCATGGGGATTACTCGTTGTCTTTTTTAACAAGAATACTAAAAAGGCAGTGCTATAAATTATAACAGTGACAGGCCACATAATGGCGTTAAGCTTCTCTTTCTGGTTCTCGGAATCTGCTGAAAATCTACTGATAAGCTACTGATAATCTCAGAAGCGATTATCAGTAGCACTCTTTCTTGACGTGAAAAGCGCTTACGACAACGTTTCCCATCAAGCCATTCTAGACGCACTTTTGACAATTGAACTAGGAGGGCGAGCATACCAATGGATCAGAAACTACTTGATACAAAGGTTCTTGTTCGTAAGCACGGAAGATGGTCTGACTACCGCCCACTGCGCATGCCGAGGCATTTCCCAAGGCGGTGTTCTGAGCGCTATTGTTTTCAATCTCGTGCTTCTTCGGCTGGCCGACTTCTTACAGGAAACAGTGAGTGTCTCAATCTACACCGATGACATCTGCATCTGGACATCAGTGGTCACTCGCCTGAAGGTTCGCGCACGGCTAGAGAAAGCAGCAACACAGGCATCTGACTACCTTCACACACAATGCCTTACCATCTCAACAGAAAAATGCGCGTTAGTCGCTCTTACGCGAAAAGCGATGACTCGTTATCCAGTATGCATCAATGGTCAAACTATCTCCTACAAGAGAAATCACCGGTTTTGGGGTGTCATTGTGGACCGGGACCTCTCTTGGAGCCCTAATGTTGCTCACTTGAAGAAGAAGCTCACATCTATTGTTCATGTCTTCAAGCTTCTCGCCGGGAAGACATGGGGATCGTCAGTGGGCTCCATGCTACAGTTATATCGAGCACTTTTCATCGGATTCCTACCCTATAGCTCTCCCGTGCTTGCTAAAACATGCAAGTCAAATCTCCGAGAACTTCAAAGTGGGAAGGCGTCGGCAATACGTGTTTTCCTAGGCCTTCTGCGGAACGCCTCAACAGCAGGAACCATTATAATGGCTCAAGAACACCCGATCACGACTTACATTAGCACCGAAATGCTTAGAGCCCATGTTTGTCCTGTTTCACAGATGCTGTCAAGCTCTCTTGCATGTCTGCCAGAAAGAAGACCACAGGCGTCCTTCTCAAACAACGTCAGCATCCATCGTGCCTCGTTACCATCGGGCTTCACACCCTCAGCACGTTCAACCTCAGCTTTGTGGTGTTTAAAACAACTTCAAGTGCGCCTTACGGTTCCAGGGATAAGAAAGAAGACCGACGTCCCTACCTTGGCCTTGAAGGAAGCAGTTCTGGATTGTTTGCACACTTTCTACTTCGATCGAGTCCACACATATACGGATGGCTCTTCCACTCAGACCAGCGCCACCAGCGCAGTGATTATACCACCGCGATCACTAAGCATCCCACACAAGATTTCTCACTTGACAACATCGACCGGTTCGGAGCTTGTTGCCCTCCGAGGTGCCGTTGATTATATTAATAACCTACCGACTAATCAGTGGGCTAATCAATATTTTGTGATTCGAAGGCGGCCTTACAATGTCTTCTGTCATCGCTTCGTCGCGGGTCATGTGAACAACTCGTGTCGGAGATAGGAGAAATGCACCATCACATGATCGCGAAAGGACACGACGTCGTGTTTCAGTGGCTGCCTGGTCATTGCGGTATCTCCGGCAACGACCTCGCTGATGAAGCTGCTAGGAAAGCACACGAAGGAGCAACCCTTGTTTCTATACCTTTATGGCGGACCGACACAGCCCAACACTTAGGCAAGCTAGCACACTCTTTGACATTAAAGAAGTGGCGAACACCTGAGTTCCCTCAACATCGATTGCACTCCCTCCATCCGTCTAGCAACTGCGGCTGTTACCAGGACTTCCGCGTAATGAGGAAACATTGCTGTGCCTCTTACGTTTGGGCGTCGCATTCACCAATGCATATACATATTTTTTTGCAATGGCTGATAGCGCCGAGTGCAATGCCTGCGGTGTCGAGGAAACCATAGAAAGCTTACTATGCTACTGCCCATCTTTTGAAAATGAAAGGCAAGACCTCTGCACAGCTCTCAATCAGCTAGATGGAAAGTCGTTGACCTCGAACAAAATCTTGGGACCATGGCCTCGCATATCGCAGCTACAAAAGGCCACAAAAGCGCTGCTGCGGTATTTGAAAGCTACAGGATTGAGTCATAGCCTGTGATCCGGACTGAGTGACCGACTCATATCCCCAGACTTTCTCTTCTTTTAATCTTTCCGTCCCCCTTTCCCTTTCCCCAGTGTAGGTTAGCCAACCGGGCTCAGTCCTGGTTAACCGCCCTACCTTTCATTTATCATTTGGATATATCTCTCTCTTTCTGGTTTGTTTAGGTTAGTGACTTGTACTTTGAATGTATTTTATACGAAGTAGATATATACGCTGGGAAAACTAGAAATATTTACTATAGTAGCATCCCTTAATGGAGGGTAGCAAGAAAACACAAGCTAGAGTAGAATGTTCCGAATGAATGCTGAAAGCACTAATCGATGTCCCGTAATCAGCAGCTGCAGAAAGAGCGGGTTTCCCTGCTGACTTACGCAAAAGTTTGTTTTTGTTTTTATAAAAAAAAACTTGAAACGTTATCAAAACGTATATTACTAACTCAGAAGGCTATCAGACGGCTAGGTTTTCTCTAGTTGGAGTACCGGTCATGAGTTCGAGTCACTGCTACAGCAACCCCATCTGGAGTAGAATGCAAATTGCCAAGTGTACCTAGAATTCTGGGGAGATCAAATAACCTCGGGGTTCAAATTATAATATCGACCCTAAACAACACCGAGCCTCGTGGTTCCTTTTAAATTCTTAACTTGATAATTAATCAACCATTGGGATGGCGGTTTCTTGTGAAGCATATTCTGCTTAATCATGCGTAAAATTGCTTCGTAGTTTCCCACATTAAGACAGAAATATGTGTTAACGACTTATATTTTTTACTCTTCGCTTGAAAAAAAATTTATGTGGGAGCACACTCCATTTGTAATATTTGAAAAGCGTGCTGCCAGACACATCTTCAAGCAAATATGAGTAGCTTTTCTTTTTTGTAATGAATGTTTCCTTAAAAGCGAGTAAGAACGAAACACATTCACGCTCGAAGGAGCAGGTGTTAAAGAAACATCGCCGAAGCTTACTTTAAGCCAAATGTTTTTCTCCTCCTTCGACAGACGCCTTCGCCTGAACCCGTACACACCTGCGAAAAGTGAATATTATCGCATGTCATAAGAAAAAAAATTGTTAAGCTCCTTAAGCTTTTACATGTGGCATCTCTACTAAAAACGTCTGCGTATTTATCAAGAATAGGAAAGTTTGTCGCATATATTCGCGTTTTCCACTTCTCATGTGCTAAGGAATGATTTTGCTTGAAGTAAAATTAGGAAGAGGCTACATGAGAAGGCACCCATTTTTTCGGACACCTTCCTGTATACGGGAATAGCCTTGATGCAGTATTGTTTATAGGCTTACTATTGATTAGATTAGAACAGTTTTTTTAATTGAAACTTTGGAATACATTGTCCCATTTCGTCTTGTGTTCAAAAGCAATAAATTAGAGCCTTGCCATTACGGAAAATGTAAATAGGTTCATCATTGGGGCAATTATAAGAATTCACCTAATTTTGCCTGAAATTTTAAATGCACCAGCTAGTCCTTGGACACCAGAGAAAGAAAAAGAAAACGTCGGATAGGCTATATCAAAGACGCAGCCGCAGAAAGGTGTGAAATGTCTTGCATGTGCTGGAGATGGCGTATGGGCACGACGGTAATGAAATAGACGTAATCAAATATAATGCAAGTTAAACTTGCTTAGGCGTTGCACAGCGTACATGCTAATCTTCTAACTTGTGAGTCTATCACTCTCTAGTTTTGCAATCGCGCTCGCCCCCTGTTCATGGCGTCCTCGTTTGTTTTGCAGCGTGTGTCTCTGTACTAGTAGAGACAAATGACCCCCCTACTCGTGGCCCCCTAAACAACTCTGTGCCACTCGAGAACGCCGCATTTGTAGTTGGTTGGGTTTCCTGCGCTTGCCTCAACATCCTGCGATTGTACTTTCTATGAAGACGGACACGCTCCGCCGTCACCAAAGCCGTTGCGTATCCATCCGTCTCGCTAGCCGAGTTTCTTCACACTATTTATGGACCCTACGTCTCGAACGTGGGGCGCCATAACAGCAAGCGTGAAATGGAGGAGTGAGTTGTCTGAAACGCGACCACTCCACTGGGATCGACAAACTTACTGTGAAGCAATGCCTCTCTGAACGTCGAGCGGAAGACTAAACTTAGCATCGATTTCGTGCTGCCTGGAGCTACAAGGGCGCTATCAGTCTACGCTATTCCTGTAGGATCTGATAATAGCTTCTTTCTTTAGTGCAATGATACCAAAGTAATACCCGTGTCACGTGGGCACCCACGAACTCCTTCGGGATGTGGGGGCGCGAGACTTCCTAAGGGAGTTCGAGCCCAAAGAAGTTGTGGTAGTGTCACACGATAAATAACGAATTTTTCAACGAAGCCGCCAGAGACGCATTCGGCGCTGTTTGGCTTTTTGTACAAGTACAAGAATGTAATTTCCGATTATGCTCATAGCTATTATGTTGAACGCTTCTTGAATAGAAATTATTATTTAATATATTTGGCACGAACAACATAGCTCTTGTTAAAAATCAAACTGCGTTCGGTAAACGTATAGTATAGTGCCGACAGCGGCGCTGCCACCACGTGCTTACCTGTGTTTTCCTTTGCGGCGTGGTGAGCAGGCTCTGCGTTACGCTAACTGAACTGCTGCATGCTGTAATAAAAACGCGTAATTTCGTGCACGGGGAGCTCGTGAGCTTTCCTTTTATTCTGTGTACTGTACCGTTGTAAGTGATGAGTGACCACATCGAGCACTGCTCGACAAGGACGAGAAAAGACATGGCGACTTAGGTCGGCAGAATTGGGCCGCAGCAAGGAGTAACTGTTACTGAATTGAACTTTAAATTACATTTAGTTCAATAGAAATATTCTTAGAAAAATACGCAAAGGTATTTTCAATGGAAGCAATAATTCAATTATCTGTTTTAGAGCAACCAGTATGGGCCCGAGAGAACTCCCTTCAAGCGGCGAGCGAGCTCGCCGATCTCCCTTGACCAAAAGCTCCATTAAGCCCCCTTAGCGGAAGGGTGACCATGTGACACCGACTGCATCTCTTTCGAGATAAAAACTATGGAGTTAAAAGGAGTTTGCGGGTTCCAGTGTGACAGGATTATAATACAGGTCGGTAGAACAGCTGCAAAGATATAAGCGTAAATACTATAACATGGTTTCACTACATGAATGTTTAGCAAGCGACTCCTTTAATCACGGAACTGAAAGAAGTTTCTCGCTATAACAATGGTGGAATGCGTGATTTAGCTTGACAGCAATTTTCGCATTTCGCAATGTCTTTTCTTTATTTTACAACGAAGCTATTAGCTTGTACTTGATCGGCATTTTTGTCTCCGCGTCCATCAGCCTAATATTGGGCCGACCTTGAAGGCATTGCCGACCCCAAGCAGCAGTGGCTTCTACCCCGTAAGGCAGAGGGTTTGAGCCGCCAGCATGGTGAAGCGATTACAGTGAATGCATTCCTTGGAATCACGTATACAACATGCAGAACAGCATAGGTTTCAATGAAAAACAAGCACAAAGCAGTCATCTGGACCACATAATTGATAAAGCACTCCTGATAACAACGCGGAGCACGCAGCGCTCCCCGCATACGACTCCCGGTTAAGATTACTGTATAGCGCAGCGGCCGCGCTGTCGGGCGCGGCCGCTTGTGCTACAGTAATTTTTATTGCATATTCGTAAATAAATGAACCAGACAAAATTCGTGTATTGACACGTGTACTCGTGTATCTTTTTCGGGTGACCACTTTTCACCTTCTACAAATGTGCCGGCATGCATAGGAAATTTCTCGAATGTTATCGATGGTTCTTTCTGCTGACTGTTGTCACCGAAGCTTCTGTAATCTGACTGCATGTGCTACGCGAATTGTGTAGAACTTTCCGTAAGACACGCGGGCACCAGCGATTACTCTGAGACCTCCGAAGGATCATGTATAAAATCCGACGCGCTTGACTGGCAGACCAGACTTCGACGATCACCGACCGTGTTCGCCGCTATCGCGGTGCTTTGAGTGTAACTTGCTTTTGTGGGCGCAAGTTCTCCCAATAAAAATTGGTCTCCTCACTCACAGTTTTGCCGCTGTATTTTCTACCGTCACTACTGCGTGACAGTATAAACGAACCAGCAGGGTGACTGATTTCAATGATGTTGCAGCACCGCTATGGGCAGCAGTGTGCTGTCAATCACCATTACTCCCATTCTACCATTGCTCTAGATTACTATTACTACCATTACTTTAAAGCAATAAAGCATTGTACACCCCCTCAGCAGTTGTAGTGGTGTTTCCAACAGCCTCGCTGGATTTCCACTTTCGCAGTGCTGGTGTGACAATTTTTCGCATGGTGAGTCAATTTCTCATTGGTCTGTCTTGATCTAACACTTTTAAAGCATGGCTTTAGGTGGTAAGCAGGCACCAGTTTATGATTAGAGAGCAAATGAAGGTAACTATTATTCTAGTGGAGATGGCAAGGAAGAAATGGAGTTGGGCAGATCACTAGAACAACAGAATGGTTTCCGAAGAAGTCCTGTAGGAGGCTACAAATGGTTACACTGCGCGATGAGACAGGAAAATGGGCGGGCATAGGATTATGTTGGTTGACCAGTGACAGCTGGAGGCCACTGGATGGGACCTTCCTGATTCACTGTGAGTAAATAGGACGGTAATGATAAGGACAACGATGGCTGTAAACATGACAGCTACTTATTCATCGCCATCATCACAAGCTCTACTAAATTTAATCTTGAATGCAGGGCACTATATATTTTATTTTATTTTCTCCCAATTTATGTCTTGCACTTGAACACCACCCTTGACCTCTTCAGAATGTCGGCTTTCTTTTTCTCTTCCTAAGCCTACCATAGCTCTAACATTCACTAACGGCTGTCTAAACGGAAGAGAAACATGTGTTTTCTGTTAACTAGGGCCAATTAGATATTTACTAGCACTATCATGACCCAAACACTTATTGTTTATAGGGCTTGTCACTTGTAACGGGCACGCTAGCATACCATTACGCTCACCTGCATATCCGTTGGCGAGCCCTGCATGCATCTTTGCTGACATATTCAGTTTTGAGAAAATATGCTCTGCAACTGAATATCTCTAGCTTTCGGACTGATGGCAACCGAACGCTGCACTGTCGTTGTACCTTCCGTGGCGTGCAGCGTGTTTGCGTGTTTCCTGAAAAGAACTGCGAACGATGAAACTTTAGAGAATCGCTGACGTAGGAGGATGTCGAACAGCTTTCTGTTCGATTTACGATTTCGTCCGCTATTCATTTGAACAAACTTTCGTGCGGAGTCGCCTCTAACGGCTGTTTCAGATTTCTACAATTTTTCACTTTCACTGTGCACGCGCGCGCGCGTATCAAGGTATTTTTGTCCATGAATTGACACATCCCTTCACGCAAAGGTTGTGGGGTCGGTCCCCACACCTTAGGAAAGTTGATTTTTCATTCACTTTCATTTCCATTAATATATCCTTTCTTTATTTCATATATTAAGCACAAGTAATTTCCCCTATGTTGTCCTTGGTGTCAGTGTTTATTGACTTCTTATGATATGTCTAACAAAAAAAATAATCGGGCCCCCGGGCTATCCCCTTCTCACTTATATATATATATATATATATATATATATATATATATATATCATCCCAAATGCGTATCAGTGCCTCACTTGTCGCGTCAGGCCAAATGCTATGCATTTTGGAAGATATCGGGAAGCGCCAGAGCTGTATTCGGGACAAGTACCGTCCGCCATTTTGCCCGTTTCCGAAACATCGGTTACACTGAACCGAGGTTACCAAGCTCGGTTGGCGGTCAACCGCGGTTAGCGGCCTAACCACACTTTCGCCTGCCGTGTAACCGCGCTAACCGCGTTGAGCGATAACCGCGGTTACGTTAATCATGGTTAAGATCGCCCGTATAAAAGGGGTATAACTGGAACGCACACGGCAGGAAATGCGGGAGTGATCTATGTCCTCAGAAGCACACGAGGCGCATACGGCAAGAGGAATCATCGAAGAGTTATGATGACAGACTATGCCGTGCACCGAACGTTCTCCACTTTTATAGTCAACAATTGCACCACACTCCCGCAAGAAATCAATGCCCAAAATAACGTCGTGTGTAGATTGTGTAATAGCGGCAAATTACGTCGAAGATACTTAATAGCACCAAGACACGTAAATACTGCAAGCGCCAACAGGATACAACGTGTCAACACTCCCTCCACGAAACCTCGCCTCATGGTTCCAAGGAAAGCATTACTTTCAGTCCTAGAAATCCCTTAGAGCTGGAAATCATCGCAGAAATTATAACCCATGTATTCATAAAAGCCCTGGTTAGTACGCCATAACAAGCACATGAACTTGCAACGTCAGCGCTCTCGGAAGTGTCTAGTGTCCAGCGATCTCACCCCCATTTGTCGCTCCGACAAGTTTCCCGGCGTAGGTGACAAAGTGCGGCGCCACGGTGCTGGAGATCGCGGAGCTCGTGGATCACGTTGCGGCGTCATACTCCGACCATAAGCCAGTGAGTTGTTGCAAAAGCGAGTTTGCTAAAAATAGACGTTAGAAGATGTGCGTGGCGGCTGTCGACTAGAGAATGGTCGGTAAATAGGCTGGAAAGACATGGGCGCTGGCTCATGCTGGAATGAAGGGCGGCGCTGGCAAAATTGCGCTATGTGGCCCGCAACACAGCAGCTATAATTATCACACTAGAAGAAATCGAGACACCTGCGACTCTTCGAAGCATTGACTCATATCATAAGGCACAGGATGGAAGTTTCCCTCCTCGTCCAGCAAGGCGGCGGCGGCGGAGTCTGCGTAGTAGGGGATTCTTGCTATCCCGCACCTCTGGCAAAACTGTTACAGGCTTTAAACAGATTCACCGGGGTTTTAATGAGGCAGCTATAACCGGAACGCAAAGACCGTGGCGAGATCAAGAACTACGTGTTTTTTTTTTTATCACTTGCTTCCTCTCTTTTCATCACCAACACACACGTCTACAAGCCGCACAGTCTATAGATGTTTGCACAGCGCTTCCAAGCCTTTCAGAAAAAAACACACACACGCACACGTATATATAATATATATTTTGCTTTTCTGAAATGTTCAGAAGCGCTGTGCAAACATCTGCCGACTCTGCGATGTCTAGACGTTCTGTGTGTGATGAGATAATCACGCCGGCAAAAATCTCTGCCTTCCAACACGGGGCTTCTGTCTGTCTCTCTTTATCTCGGCCTTGTTTGGCGTGGCTCTATGGAAAAATATGAATATTCCTTAAGAAAAAAGCTAATATAACTTGCATTTATGTTTACAGCACTTCATTTTTTCTTAATGATTCAAGTCATGTGACTTGCCCCACAATTTTCATTTTGTCACTTGTTGGCTAGCGGCTTGGCTTTCTTTGCGCGTTACTTTAACGCCATGATATATCTCTACGTTAGAGCCCGGCTGGCTCACCAAGGCTCTCACCTAGGTTGATTTCACTATACAAGTGGGATGCCTTCCGGCGGGAAACCGCAACACCATTTTCGAGTAACAATATTGACGATGTTCTCTGCCACTTGACGTATCCCTAGAATGTTCGCATGTTCCATCATGCATGGCAATTCAATATTTCTTTCTGCCTTAAGCAAGCTCAAATGTGTTTCATATTTAAGAGCAGTGATGTAAAGTATACTTTACGAATAATGGTAATATCATGCATAACATAGCATGAGATTCAGTTATTGAAAGGTCCGGCGTAGCAGTAATCAGTTTTTTTGCCGTTTCCATGGGGTTTTACGCATCAAACATGCGATCTAATTATGAAGCACGCTGTATAGAAAGCTTAGATAATAAATCTGGCCACCTGGGGTTTCTTAACGTGCACCTAAATCTAAGTATTTGAACAGTTAGGCATTCCTCCCGCATCAAAATGTGGCCGCCACTTCACAATTCGAACATGTGACCTTCAACTCGTGAGCGCAACTCCATAACTATGCGGTGGTTTCTTCTACGCACGTGGACGTATAGGCGCCGAATTTCAGAATCACCGCGATGGCATAGTATCGAACAAACTTTTACTTCACGTTAGAACACAATGCATTTACGACCAGCAGAAAATGAACCACAAGACGTCAGTTTCGTGGTCCTTGTGCCTGTCTTTAGAACACTTCCTCTCGCTCGTTTTCCAGTAAGATATCAGAAAGGTAATGAAAACTATTAATTAATTACAGGCTGTTTCACCATAGTGAGATGTTCAGAATCATTGCAGTCACGTCGGCGGCACAGAGATGACTGCAGTGAATGTAATTACCCCCGTTTTAGGAGATAGAAGGGATCGCTAACGTGATGTGAGTGATGTATTCTCAGCCTCCCTGCACTACCGAAAAGACGCCCACTTCACTCTAGCCGCCAGTATTGGGCAGTCCCTATTGTTGTTAGCTGCATAAAAACAAAACATACTACCAATTTGCCTAGACACACCTATTTACTGTTGTCATTATACCCATATCTTTAATGAGCAGTCGATAATTAAGTGCATTAGTTTCGATCAATATTTCGGATGCAACAAAACTAGTATAGCAGGGCTGGTCAGTGCGGATTTGAGCAAGTGAGCCGTCAGAAGATAATGTTCTTATGCTACTCTTCTTGCTGGGCCCTACTTCTATAAGAACACTCGCTCATGAATAGATAACTATGGTATTAATCTCGCTATACACTGAGTATAACCAACAAATAAATAGTATTGAAGCGGTTAATTTTAACTGCCAGCATTTTGCTTAGGACCGCGTGCACGTACACGTCTATTAACCTCCTCGATGGTTCATTCACCCAGGCCGCTATGGAGGGCTGTTTCACACCAATGCCTAAAGCAAAGATCATCTCGTTTACCATCTTTATGTAAGCTTATTTTCTTTAGTAACACACTGTGGCCTAGCACTAACGAGCTATCGTCAGCTTGACGTCGTCTCAAACACACATTTTTGCAGACCTCCCTCCACCTACTTCCAGCGCACGCACGCACGCACGCACGCACGCACGCCCGCCCGCCCGCACGCACGCACGCACGCACGCACGCATTTCCCTTACTACCACTCTTATTTGATATGACAAAGAAGGAACTACACTACACACATTGCTCAAATGATAATGATAATGGGTGGACATATTTTTTTAACAAGCAAACCTATAGAATCAATTATTGGCTGCGCACTGCGGCATCAGTTCATGTTAAAAAGCGGTCGCATAATTGAAAGGAAATAGCAGGTCTTTACCACGGATTACAGATTAGAATGGGGATTATGGTGGGAATAAGTCTGCCTGGAAGATCATTTTTCTGCGAAGCAGTTTTTTGATCGTTTTCGATTGAATGTTTCTCGCTTAGTTTAAAATGTGATTGGGAATCCGCGTTAGAGCATGTGGCTGGTGAGAAAGCAAGGGCGCACAGATGACGGTAGCGGTCCAGTGGTGCATGTTCGATAGTGCTAATATCTCTAAGAAAATCAGTCATCATACAAAGAATCGTTTCGTGCAACTAGATCTCGTATAATATACATATTGGTATGACATATACTTCGAGATGGGAGTACCGGTGCGTGAAAAAAACCTTAGATTATTTGCAGGCGTACGTTTCTCGTGCACATTCCCCTTTTGAAAGTAAATGGTGCCAGTTAACAGTCACAAAAAGATTATGTACGTGTTAAGCGCATGTGTAAACATGCTGATAGCCTCAGCAAATATAGGCAGACGAATCGTAGGCATTTGTGTCAGCTCAGGGCCGCTTCCGGTAGGGAATGTGTAACGCTTTCAAGGAAAAGCTTCCCATACTCGGTGACATTGCGCAATGACGCCAATTCCAATAACAATAAATAAACAATCAGCTCTGCACATTTAACGGGGTTACGACTGACCGTTCTTTTTCCATTTTTTGCGCATATTTTATTTTGAGCAGGGCTAGCCATATCCAAATCATGATAATGATAATAGAAAGCTAACGTCCCTCGCGTCAACATTAGCCGGTTGCATTATAAGGCACATCATTGCAGCTTTGGATGTGTCTGCGTATTTGAGTGTGTGCGTGCGTGGAGAATAGAGACCCTTGAATAGTAAGAACTATTTAAGATATTGCAACTGATATTTTAAATAGTGCCACCAGCACCTAGAAACGCATCAAACAGGTGGCATGCTAAGTCCTATAAACTCTTTCGTCAATATTGATTATATGCAAACATATTTCTATTTCATCACTCGAACCAGTAGTTGCCTTTCACTTTCTATTCCTTGTTGCTCTTATTTGCGAAACGCACTAAATATCAACTTTGAAAAGAAAAAGAACTTTAGACGAAGCGAGGGAATTAAGTATGCACGAGAAGCTTTCGGTACGCGCAACGCCACTCGGATTTCCATTTGCGCACTGGCAACGACCATGCCTTCTCCTCATAACGACGTTTTTTTTTTTTCTCTCACACTGTCAAGTTCAGTGAACCCACATCAAGTCGATAATCGGCAGCCTATAGAGTTGGGAAGGGAGAGTCAACAGTTATGAAAAAAAATTGATGGCCTGTGATGCGCGAAAGTTGCAAAGAACAGCCTCATTATTGCCACCCTTCGCTGCCCGATTACGCGATGCGTCGGCGTTAAGCCGCCAAATAATCGATTTTGCTTTACTGTTCTTAGGAGATGCCGGAGCAGCAATGCATACTTCGAGCGGTGCATTACTTTTTTTTCCTGCCCCCCAATGCCATCTCCATAATAGAGGAGCTTTAGAAATAGAAGACCCAATGTTAGGGCACGCTATCGGTCGAGCGCACACAAAAGAGCGCGAAAGAGAGCACGGAGAACTTTACCAGAGTTTGCGCTATTTCTGAAATTCCAGAGCACCATGCAGAGGCTGTTTCTCAGCTAACAAAACCGAACAATAAACGGGCGGTCATGAATGAGAGCTGTCATATTTTGCTTTTCCTTGGTGGTCTGCGTTAAATTCGCCGATGTACTTACAGCAACTGCAGGGGTGCAGGGATCTGCCACTATATCGGAATGTGTTCTTTGTTTGTAATTTATACAGAGTTCAGAGCCTGCAGTTCTTTGCAAATGCGAATAGCATGGAATGCAGGAACGCAATCTCATCCATTCGTTTCAGCGTGCATGCAATTGACTGCATGAACCTCAGGCTTCTGTGAATGCTTCTTCATGCTTTGAATGTATGGTTTCAAGAAGTCTTACTGATGATGTAAAGTTGATATTCACATTTTACTGCATCTTGAAATTGAGACTTTCATAACTGATTTCGCTAAAGTAATTGAACTGGAGAGATCACCTTTACATTTACGCAAAAGGGAACGGTGAAATGACTATGGCACAAAGAAGGGCAGGCAATGCTGCCTCGGAGGTACCTAGGGAATAATAATCTACGGCGTAGCTAGAAGAGAAGCATTACATTGCCAAAGCAAAATGTACCAAAATGATTGCGCAAACGCAACTGATGTGACCACAACTAAAGTGCACGTTTAGGACCGACTGTTCAGGTCACTATTTCGGCAACGAAAAGATTAAGATATAAGTGTATTAAGAAATAGTTTTAAATTATGGGGTTTAACGTGCCAAAACCACTTACTGATTATGAGGCACGCCGTAGTGGAGGACTCCGGAAATTTCGACCACCTGGGGTTCTTTAACGTGCACCTAAATCTAAGTACACGAGTGTTTTCGCATTTCGCCCCCATCGAAATGCGGCCGCCGTGGCCGGGATTCGATCCCGCGACCTCGTGCTCAGCAGCCCAACACCATAGCCACTGAGCAACCACGGCGGGTTAAGAAATAGTAGTGCAATGTGAACGCGGCGTAGTTAACCTAGCAACCCTGTGGTTGAAAGTTCTGTTTAAAGGAAATAAAGTTAGGTAAATGAAGTATAGGATAATGATACAGCGTACGCAAACCCACTAAGATGCGCACACAAGGAGCAAGATGACTACTAAGGTCAATATTAACCTAGCTTATACTGATAAAATACTCTTTCAAAACTATTTTCATTCAGGTGGCGGAAATGGCTTTTTAATATTGCGAAAATGAAGGAGAGACTTTTCTGTTTTGTTAATTTTCCAAAGCAACCATAGAGTCGGCACGTCCGTGTGATGCCAGGGAGTTAATACTGCCTTTTCTTATTCAGGCCTTTTTTGTGCAGGAAACGCCATCTAAACTCACTAAGACAAGTTTTTGCTTCCATCACAATGTAATGAAGTTCGCTGTTGTGGACAGGCGATTAACAATTAATCAAAAACAATGTGAAATCCATGACGTCACGGTGGCCTGGTATAAGAACTACCACGGGGCGTCGCCAGTCGCCTTTCGATTATTCATTATTTCGTGTTCAATAACCCTTCTCTCATGGAAAGAAAGAGATAAAAGAAGAAGAGAAGGCCGGGATATTAATCAGTAAACCATCTGGTTTGCTACCCTACGTTTGAAGAAGAGAAAAGGTGAATAGAAAGAATAGAAAGGTGAAAGCTGTAAATCTCCTCACCTGCTCGCACAGCCCCACGCTGTCAAAGGCACTTGCACAAGACAGTGTTTCTGAAAAAGCACGAAAGTATTTTCAGTGCCTTCTGGCCCGATGATTAGAGAAAATGGTGTCTTTGTATGCCGAATTGAGGACAGCGACACAACAGGTGGTCGATGTTCTCCTCGTAGTCGACAGACGTCGCATGCAGGACCGTCGACCATTCCTACTGAACGAGACTTCTCTAAAAGAGCAATGCCTTTAGTGTGCCTAAAGCACAAACACGATTGCAGCAGTGAAAACAGTTTAAAGCAGACGGGGTGTGAAAAGAACGGGAAGTAATATTGTCATAGTGTGAAGTGCTTTCCAAGCGTGGTCGCATCATAACTTCTCTTAGCACAAAGAGTTACGGGAATGCTGAACATGTCATGATTAGTTCAAAATGTGGGCATACCTATTGCTCATATTAAGATGGCGCAGGAACTAAGCGCGGTTAACTTCAAGGCAGGGTAGTCATTGCAACAGTCAATGTTTTGCACTTTGTTTATCCCGCGGAAGCCAACGTTAAGCCTTAAAAAAACGCTCGGATTTCTAGAACACTTGCTTGTCGTCCTCATATTGCGCCGCTTCACTAGTCGAATTCCTGAAACTATTCACGGAAGGAGTAAAAGAAATTCCTAATAATAAATTTTTTTTGGCAAGAGTATGACACGTATATTTAAAACGAGATGTAAGCCTTCATTCGCTGTAAAAAAGAACGAAAAGAAAACCACAAGACTCGCTCCACAAGTTGAGGAAGAGACAGCCTAACCAGGACAAGAACATCATCATAAACAACGCAACACGTTGGTACGTATCTCTCATGTATATATACTATATGGGCGGATGTGCATTAGATTCTCAAGCGTCCTGTTTACTTGGGAAAACTTCTGCTTTGTAAAATGCGCTAGTCACCAGAAGTGCATTTTAAACTCAGTTTTTGTGGTCAGTTCTGTTTAGTACTTTCTTTTGTTTGTTTTTCCACAATGAGTACTGACAACTGTGTAGCGAGAGCTCTTTCATGTTGTCAAATGTGGTTTTTCTAGCTTTAAGTAGTTCATGTGTCGAATTCAAAATGTCAGATTTAAAAGGCTAATGTGGATATGACCACGTTAACCGACCGGCTAAACGATTTCACCAAGAACTACCTCAACATTATACTCTGCGCTCTATATTTATCCGCTTTGAGGGCAACATTTTGTTCTCCAATGGAAAAATGCACAAAACATAGGGAAAGGAACTTCCGGAAACATGCTATACTTCAGCATTGGAAGGTACAAATGTCAAAACTGAATATTCTCCTCCAAAAAGAGAAAAAGATAGCGCTACAGACTTAGTGAAACAATCGGGCTCAAAGAAGCGCACACCTGGCTCCAATGTGAATCTTTCGTTTCTTACTTTTGATTTTAAGCAAGAAAACCCACTACCTGCATTGACCATAGCGGTTGTCGTTGGGGTAGGTTCTGGCTCTATTATTTTCCTGCGTGTTTTATCCCCTCTTGGGAGGGTATACGATTTTAGTACAGAAATAAACATTGCGGCTGAAAAAAAAAATGAGCCCTGCTAACACTGTTCTATTATGTTATGCTTTGTATATGATTAGCAAATGTTTATGCTAATGATGTGAAACTTTCCATGTAAGGTGACGTTCGGGATACTTTTTAACATAAACGGAAGACAAAGTCAAGTTTGGCCTGCCGTGGTTGGCGCCAGATGAGACACAAGCAGATAAGTTCAATTCGAATGTCACAGCAGCAATGTCTGCTTTTGTCCCTTGCCAAAAAGCGCCTGTTGCAGCCCTTACTCGCAAGTACCTATAGATGTGGGATAAAGACAAAAATTAAAGAAAGTTTGGCTAGCAAGCGTGCCAACCGAATGATGGGGGCCCCAAGAAATGTCGCCAGCAGGCCTCACTGCTGCGATGATAATAAACGTGAGAGGCTCTGCTAAGCCAGTTGAGACTCGGCGTGTCCTTTTGAGATTCGATCAAGTTGGCATTCGTTTTTGAATTGAAGCGGAGTCACGCAGAAGGGCGAAAGACCAGACACGAACGAGAAATAAAATTTCGTAGTCTTTTGTGTTTGTTACATTTCATACGTAAAATTAAGAGAACTCGAAATCTGCGTAACAATAAAAATTAATGTCCTACTGTGCAATGAAAAGTAGCGGTCTTCCTGGCGGCATTTTCAATTTTTTTCCCAAGGTTTATCTCGGGCTCGGCATTCACTTAGTTGTGGAATTCCTCACTATAGTTCGGATTTGCGCAACTTGCCTCCGACGTTGATTATTTGAACTTACCGTGCACCTGGTACACATTCGGATCGTCTTTCTGTTCCACCTTCGCGTATTAAACACAACAAAATGACTCGAGATTCCCAAGAGGCGTATTGATTCGGCGGTCACATAATTTGAGTTTGGCTGCAACGCCCCATTCAGATATTTTAATGCGTACTTCCCCTCTGTCTTGACCATATTATTCTAAGCAACCAGAAGCATTGGTATAGTGGTGGCTCAGTGAGCGACGCTTTATTATACACGACCTCTATATAATGTGCAATTTTCTAGCACTTAAAAAAATAAGCCTCCTCTAACGCCCACAATATCCGATATGGCTTGTCAAGCACCGGTTGAGTTCTAGAAAGCGCAAGTTCATTTTATGGCCCTTCATTTAGATTTGTCTTTTTTCATTCACGCTGTACTATTATGTTAACCGTGCCTCCTCTCAAGTTGACTCAGTGCTCACTCTCTTCCCCTTTTTTCCTCATTCTATCCTTCCTTTTCCTTACCCCCAGTGTAGGGTAGCAAACCAGATGCTCGTCCGGTTTACCCTCCAGCCTTTGCTCTTCTCGCCTTCTCTACCTCTCTTGGCAATGAACGATATTCTCCGGCTGAGAAAAGAAAACGCAATTTTCCCTCACTGTACGTATAAATGGATGAGCTCTTACTAAGTTGAGTTAACCTGATTGTTCCCGCTTTTAGGGGCTCCTTCATTGACGTGCCGCTCACAGAAGCATAAAGGAGAAAGCTGAGTATAAGAAGCGATACAAATATGTATGCACGCCAAATGTCAAAAAGATATCACATCATGACCACTTGTGCGGCTGGAAGACGGTGCCAGAAAGATGTGCTACCTGTCATTTCCGGGGCACAGTCTTCATTAGAAGCTGGACTATGTCACTTGCCTTCAACCCTGATCACTCGCTAAAGAGGATCTGTGAGGACAGGTACCTCGACATTCAGGCCTTAAGAAGAAGTGCTGTATCAAAAATACTGAACCGATAACAATATAAACGCACAGTGCACGTGCGGCGCATTGTCATACGAACGCTGCCGGGGAAGACACGTAGTTATTGTCAGACTAATTTCCATATCTATTGCTGTTGCCAAGACGATGACGTTGCATGTAAAAGGAGCGCGTTTCATTGCTGTGTGCACAATTCTTTTGTATTTCGCCTTTAAACAGCAGCTACGGCATATCAATGTGACGTCATGCATTTTAATGTTCTTTTCTTTTTAGCTAAGCAATTATTTTTTAATAGTGCTAAGTTCAGTCTTTGGCTTCTTGAGAATACAATGTATGGAAAAAGAATCTCTATTTTGGCTCACATCTTGGCATGTACAGCTAAATAAAGGGATGCACTCTATTGTTAATGAATGGCCTCATTTCCTAGTGCGCATAATGAGTGGGAAAACCACTAGAGTATGTTGCAGACTAACGCCCATGTAAAGTATATGCGTAAGAATGAAAAGCGAATTGGGAAAGAATGATGTTCTATTACTGTTTTCGTTTCAAGTGAGTAACGTCATTGAAGCAGGGAAGCCGAAACCGTTCATTTCTTGATAGGTGATTTGGAAACAATCGATACCAATCCCGCATTTTAAGAAGGCGCAGATTCATCACAAAGGGGAAGCAGAGATTGCGATAGCAAATTAGTGGGCAACTATACGAAGTAAGGATAGTAGTTTTGTCCGCCGTATACACTTGTAAAGATAGGCGTACTAACTAAATTAACAATCATGGTGTCACGCACGCGCAAGCAAGCAACTCGCTGCCAGAACGCTGGAGTGAGGAAGCGAGGCAAAAGCAGCGACTGAATTGACCTTCGTGGTGCGTCTCGCATCAACTCAAATTAGGCCGCGAAAACACAGCGCACGGGCTGACTCTATCACCGTCGCAGATGGCTCTCAAGATATAGCGGCCTGGGCGGCGAGGTGTGCGCAGCGGCCCGAACCGCCCGGAGTAGAGCGCGTCCCCCCTCCCTACCCTCCCTCAGAACCTTGCACGCGACGGAACACGGCGCGCTTCCTATCCGCGTTCCTCGCATGCATGCGCGAGGTTGAGCCGCGAACGACAGCTCACGCTCGCACGTTTTCACTCGCATGCACATACAGCACACGGTGCGCGGCGAAAATTTTACCGCCCTTGGACTTTGCGCGGAACCTCACGGCGACGGCGACGGCACCAATTCGCGTGGAGTGTCTGTATAATTGGTGTCGCAATCAAAAGTTAGCATATCGAATCTACAGCGTTCACACTGTATGCGGTTGTATAGCATGGTACGCACGCATGCATTGCATTCAGTAGGTCAAATATTTATGGGAATCAGTCCACCTATCCGTCCGATGGATAACAAGATGAGTGGTAAGCCTGTACCCGGCAAAGCAGGAAATTTCTTATGCCTTATGCAGAAATGCATGTCCGCGGAAATGTGGTGCTTTACTTCGATAAAAATAACGGCATGACTAAAAGAAGTATGCAGATCCCAGGCACTGTGGGAATCGATGTAAACAAAGCATTCCTGTTCGGGTTCGTTGATGTTATTTGGCAGTGATATATTGACTGCATACGA
Organism: Dermacentor albipictus; assembly: GCF_038994185.2. Classification (NCBI taxonomy): domain Eukaryota; kingdom Metazoa; phylum Arthropoda; class Arachnida; order Ixodida; family Ixodidae; genus Dermacentor; species Dermacentor albipictus. The sequence goes on from NC_091823.1 coordinate 56,468,133, forward strand.
CACTCGTGACGGGATGGTAAATGTTAGCTTGCCTGCTCGGCTTGTGCGAGCCTTCGCTTTATGCGAGCCTTCGTCTCCTTGGCGCCAAGTGCACGCTTCGGCGCCATTCTTGGTTGTATCGTTGTAGCTCACAAAACTGCCTCCTCTCTCGCTCTATTAACTCGCTAACATTCTCCCCACCTCCTCCATCTACTCTCGTTGCTGCTGCGGAAAAGCGCGAAAACAAGCGCGGCAGCTCCTGCACTGCGCGTCACGCGTAGTTAGGCGTCCAGAGGAGCATTGTGAATATGCGACGCGGCGTAAATGTTAACACGAGCTTCTCATGTCGACTTTCCCTTGTGCCACACTCTTGTTATGTACTAAGGCGACAGCGTTAAGGACCCCGTGACACAGAAAATCCGGTGTCGACGCCGCGGGCGTCGCTTGGCGAAAAATCATTCTGAACCACAAGTGCGCAAGCCCTCCACGTGATGCATACCTTGTCTTACATTCTTTACAAACTTATTCCACGGAATTTCGAGAATGACAGCTTATAAATAAATGTCATGAAAGAAAACACCGACAGCGCATTCCTCTTATGTTTTTGTGACAAGGTAACGTCACAACCACGTCCCGACACTGCGGTCGTTAGTGGCGTGCAAGACCACAGCAGCAGCAGTGGAAAGTCGAAGAAAGAGGCAAAGGAATGTTCGCTTCAGAAAGCTTCGCTTTAAAACTGGTGCATCGCAATCTGAAGCGTACGCAGCGCTCTGAGCAAGGCAATTGAAACCTGCAATAGCGGAGTAACGACAATGCGGCCGCCAGAAAGGTATTTAACGGCAGCGGCAACGCAGGCTGTTTCATAGCGGCAGCTCCATATCCCTGTTGTTCTTGCGTGCTGAAACAAGTCATTTACGGCGACTGGGTTCCATTCTTCTTTATATCCGTAAGAAGTTCCAGCTTTGCTTTCAGTCTGTGGAAGTTCGATATCAAATTTGTTTACTTCACACAATAATTGCTTTTTTTTCATTCTCAAGGATTTTATGTGAAGCATTCACATCGTACAGCTGTTCTTGGGACTGAGGCACACTGTTGAAACCGATCAGATGTCAAAGGTAGAAGCATCACAGCAACGACTTCGCACTGTCGAGAGATGGACGTGTATCGCGTAAGAGAGAAGCCCAAAAAGAAGTGAAGCGGGACAAGATGGAGATAACTTATTTTTTCTTCTACGTATTTGTTTTTGTCCAGCGCTGACGTCATGCACTAACTAATACAGCAATTAACATTATTATACAAGAATCGAAGGTATGCATGCTTATCGTAAAAACATGTTGCCTACTGGGCCGTCCCAAATTTTATAGTACATGCAGTGAACGATATGCGAGTCCTAGGCGAAATTTAGTTTTCCCTCGGCCGCCTACATGTGTCATCGAGATATTTCTGCGTTATCAAATGCGTTTGTCATCTTTGCTTAAGAAATGGTTAAATGAAATCTAACATTTTTCGTGATATAGCACCAGCGAACATAATAAAGCATACATCTGCTAACTGCTAATGAAGGGATGAATATAAAGAATCAGTTGGAAACGTTCTGAAGATCTGTGCAATAATGTTCACTGTTTAGCCTGCAGACGGTCACAGAAGATTGAATTGAATTCATAATAGATTATAGGTTATAAAGAACAATAATATACAGAAGGAGGTCACACAGTCAATGACTGTATCGGGACCTCCTGTTATTTATAAGTATGCACTGCTTTTGTGAACTTGGAGCTACGAAAGTCCCCAGGGTAAATTACTTTGTTTTTATTAGAAAGAGAATGAAAAAAAAAGACGTCGCTGTTCTGCCGGTTGTTGGATCGATTCCAGGGACTAACGACAGGATTATCCAAGTTATTATACGTGATTTATTTAGGTTTCGTTCAAGGAAGTGGTAAACGGATAAACTACAGGAACTGTGGGCCATTTGTCATCACTTCTTGCTGTTTTAGCTGTAGGATGATATTATGGAGGCGCAGAGATGTTGAACAGCATTAAGCGACGCATCCATCGCAACGATGTCCTCATCCCATATATTACCTAACGACTAGTACTATAGCGTAGCGTTGCTGACGCGCTCATGTAACAGTCATTAGCGGCTTACTTGCCTGTTGGTGCACTGTGCTTGCTCAAGTCTGAAGCAGCAGAGCTGGTTACCCAGTCTGACGGAAGAGCCATTTATCACTTTACTCATATCAGAGCTCCGAGCGAGTCAGCGACAATCAATCAAGTAAATGCCTAGTCACCTCGCGCGAATACTTGCTAGACATGTTAACATTACATCCGGTACTGATACTTAGAGCAAATATCAGCCAGTCAAGGGGACCATTCGTCAAATGAAAAGCTATGTGCAGCATTTCTCTGGGTAAATAATTATGCATCCATGCAGGACCTGTTTTATCACAAACGATTATTCACGGTTTCATTTGGGAGCGCCATAACACCACAAGTCGAATTCACTGTCATTTGCTATCAGAAATACCATGACAGGAACGTTTTCTTGGACATGCTAATGCATTAGTAGAGCCTTTAAGACGTGATGTCTCTATTTCTGACAGAATAGTTGTTAGAGTTCCTGCATTCATCAATAAAAGTCCCAGTTGCCAGGCACTTCTGCTAGCTTAATGTTTTCCGGAAAGGTTCTTTTAGTTTTCTTTTATTATTTTTTCCCAAATTATAGTGCATTAGGCCAAGCATAGTTGGTCACCAAGACTACTGCGAAATCACGCGACAAATGACTCATGTTACTTTATAAACATCTAGAGCAAACTAAAGGCTACTTTTTGCAACATCGTTATTTGCACTCTCGCTATTACAACCCACAAAAAAGAGTAGCAAGCACGTTGTACATCCTGCAGAGAAGAGGAGCAAAGAGGTTCGGCTATAAGTGCGAAACAAGTAATAAGAAGATGATGCTCTAGAAACTAATGCCAAAACATGTTCCGTCATGATCCAGCGCAGAAAGAGGGTAAAATATAGTGTCACATGCACTTGGAAGCAATCAGACATGCTGTTAGAGAAGCTTGAAGGTTAGGCTAGTGTCATGAGCAGACGCCGTTGCCAGTCTCCGCGGTGAAAGCTGTTTCTATGATGGCGTAGGTGGCGCTGCGCGTGGAAGCCGAGTAGCAGGCCTGTAGTCTCTATAGCGTGGACTAGTCGAGTGGAAACGTTTGGTGGTGAGTCGACGTATACCTTTCTCTAGCGTTTCCGCTTCGCTCACTTCGCTCCTTCTTCCATGATATGTTTCTGTTCAACCATTCAGTAGTGTCGTGAATGCGGCTTTCGGGTCTTCCGGAAAATCGTCGACGTATACCTTTCTCTAGCGTTTCCGCTTCGCTCACTTCGCTCCTTCTTACATGATATGTTTCTGTTCAACCAGTCAGTAGTGTCGTGAATGCGGCTTTCGGGTCTTCCGGAAAATCGTCGACGTATACCTTTCTCGAGCGTTTCCGCTTCGCTCACTTCGCTCCTTCTTACATGATATGTTTCTGTTCAACCAGTCAGTAGTGTCGTGAATGCGGCTTTCGGTTCTTCCGGAAAATGCCCGTGGAGAAAGGCAGAGCCTCTTTTGTGCAGCTGTGTAAAGGCGGATACAAGCCGGCTGCCGAAAAGATCTCGCTTCTCCGTGCTCCGACGGATGCGTTTCGTCGAAAAGGATGGGCAAGGGACATAAAACGCGAGAACCACGTGCTGGACGAGACACGTGCTGCGTGTTGCAGTCATTTTGAGAGTGGTTATATTCTAAGGGCTCTCAAGCGCATCATAAATAGACAGCTTGTTGAAGTCGACCGTGAACGACCTGAGCTTGCTGAGCAGGCCATCTCCACGATATTTTCTGACGCGCCCTCCTGCACATCCCAGAGTGTCCCGGAAAAGAGAAAAAAAGGACGATCATATACTCGACAAAGAAACCGGTCCAGAGACAAGGCCGCATCCTTTCAGCGATATTGCATTTCCCTTCGGCGCTCTGCAAAATAACTGTGCCGACAAATGACGCTGCAACGTTATAGTTTGGGCGGCACAGTCGCACTGAGTTAGACAACATGTATGTCTCTAAGCATCTTAAGTTCACACCGTGCACAAATCAGAGAAACAAAAGCTCATAACAAAACTCTTATTAAGGCCTATTTTGGGGCTAGTGGGTACCTCACAGCTGAATATTAACACTACATACCAATCACTAGACAGAAGCAAAATGCAGAACTTCTCGATATGTTTTTTTTTCTTTCATAGTTTTTGGCAATACAACGTTGCTTTCTGACATTACGAAATTATGAAACTACAGAAATTCACAGATTTTTCAGACTGCAATAGAACTTGAAACTGCTAGCTCGACGTGAGATGTTGCGCCATTTGAAATTTTGCCAATAGCATAGAACTTCGCCCCTTCGACAAGTAACTACTGTACTGCTCCTGTCCAAGAGATATAATGGCAAATTCTGGTTCTAGCGCAAACCGATACTCTTTCTCTGCTGCTGCGCCACCGGAGTTAAATCAGTATTTTTGCGTCAAACAAGCTTCGACCTAAATTGGCCTCTGAATTCCGGTTAATTCGATGCACAGAATAGCAAATCCAGAAACCCACGCAAATCCACACATTATACCGAGGAAAGTGTGTGACACAACAGAAAACTGTTAAAAATAAAGCCGTCGTTCGACAAACTTAGCCAACGAAATGCCATGAATTAATTTCGCAAAGTCCACGAAGGGGATTTGAAGAAAACAGACGATTTCATGGTTAGAAGGCTACATGCGATTACTAGCGGCGCAATAAAACGCAAGCCCTAGTGAAAATCCACGCATGAAATTTCAATGAAAGGACACCCGGCTACGCAAGCAAAGAATATCGCCAGCAATAATGCAATTTGAGGAAACTGAAGCGGAACTACGCCTGCAGGTATAGGTAGTTCAGAGGTGAAAACTTCAATGCGCGTGTCCGCAGTAGTACTACACGAACAGACGTTTATTCACCGAGATTTGTTATCTGCTCGTTCATAATAATGCGATGCCAGAAATGAAGCATTTAGTAGTACTGAAAGCAAAAATTAACCTACCGTTATCAACACTGGTTCGCAGCTGTACAGCATACATTCCAGGGCCCGATGATCCAGTGCACATGGAAGCTCACTGCTGCTTATTGTCTCCCTACGGTCGCACTCGCCCGAGTTGTCGAAGTTGCACTGGCTTCTTGCAATTTTCGGCAACATCGGCAGAATTGAACATCACTGAGATCGTCGAGAGCGTTCATCGACGCCGCCGGAAGCCTCACAACGCGAACACAGGCGCATAACGTCCCCCAAAAAAGAAAAATCGCGATAATTGCCACTGAAAAAAATCGCCGAACCCGCCAGCCCCTGTCATGCTCTTGGTTCTTCCCGGCCGGCGCAGTCTTCTTTCCTCCTCCGCCATCAAAACTACGCACAAAGGCGACGACCTCTTTCTAAATCTATTCGCTCTGCCTCCCCCCTCCCCCCCCTTCCCCAAGGCGCTGAGTCATGCTCCCTAAAGAGCTGCGGAAAATAGCGTTTCTTCTTTTTCGCAATCACACACTGTCTCTTTCATTTTGCCTTTCGTTTTTCATTCTCCCTCGCAGCTTCTCCCTCATGACTCCTTGCACCTTTCGCATTGTAACACTCTCTCAACGCTTCTGCGCGCTTTTTGGGTGCTAAATTTCCAGGGCTGCATCTAAACGTTTTGTTTGCTCATTGGCCGCATACAGCCGTGAGCAGCGGGCCGGCCGCGTTTGGTCACGTATGATCTAGCTTGAAAGAACGCTTACATGTGGTGGTCTGGGATGAACCGAGAACGTACCCCTTATGCAGAGAACGCTATGCAGGGCTTGACTAAGAGTGTATGTACAGTTCCCAATCAATGCATGTTCCCATATGCATTCTGGATGCAATAAATTTTATAGACATTTCAAATAGGCCACTTATTAACAACCCCCCGCAGCGAGTGTTCATACGTAAGCGGAATTGCCTGCCGAAGTATTGTAGGCAGAATGCGGTCTATATAGTTAGCAAATACGCTGGCCCAGCTATTTCAGCGAAGCTGGTCAATGAAACTGAAATATTAAGAAACGTGGTGCAACATATACTATTACAGAAAGACCTACAAGTCAGACTTCTGAGGGCCGAAAACACCATAGGTCTTAAATCTTGATCTTATTGCACAGTCTTCTTTTAATGTTATTTACCAATGAACGGCTTCGCTAAACTGTGTAAGCTACGACACCCTGTATCGACAATAGTCGGCAAAAAGTGTAAGGATAAAGGCGATAAAGATTCGCTATAGTCTGTTCGGCATGAACTATCTATACGTAGTCTGATGACTATAATCTTCAAAAAGTGTAAGGCCTTAACTCAATAGACAGACAACAGACTGGTCTCTAAGAATAGTCTATAGATAGTCTATAGACAGTTCACAGTCTTGCGTCTAGAAAAGCAAATTTTTAATTATCTATAGACCGTCATAGGCAGTGTATAGACTCGCACATGTTGTCTATAAAAATGGTAACGCCATCAGTACTTAGGCATTCAATAGACTAGTACGTATATATATATATATATATATATATATATATATATATATATATATATATATATATATATATATATATATATATATATAGATAGATAGTCTACGGACTTCATAGACACATATCTTTTAATTTTATATAGACCTGCACAAGTTGTATAAGGGTAGCGGGTGCTTCTAGAAAGCAAGATGTAGGCCAATCCAATTGTCAAGAATACTAAAGTGTATTAACATGTCGAGTGGAAGAGGGCAACTACCACATATATCTTGAAAAAGTGGGTAATCGATTTCTAGGGAAGTCACTCTGTTAAATTTCAAAAAGGTTGCAGCACTTGTTTTAATACTGCTTTATACTTCCAATATCACTGGAATATGAGCCTCAAGGTAGGATATCTTCATAGCATAGGGCGCAACAATTGTCTTAACTTAAATATGAGCAGGGTGTACGACATGACTTCCGCACCACTCTGAGAACTTTGGGACTAATGTTGGTTATTCTCCGGTTGAAATACTGAAAGCTACAGTTGTGTTGCACGAGTTTCACCACTTGGTCAAACTCCTACTCTAGCCATGCGCTTAAGTGGATTGTTCCCCTTGTACAATTGTACAGCCCCTAATTCTCCCAATCTTTCAAATGAACGCGCTAATCGGCGTCCGAAAGTCTTTCCTGTAAAGAGCTTTCGCTATAAATTTTTGTGCCACGTCTTATATTTTCGTTAACTGAGACTGAATGTCCTAATGGGATGTCGGTATTCACTGCTTAAGCATTAAGCATTGTTTTCTCGGCTGGTCAAAACTAACAATAAGAAACTTATTCTCATTCACCTTACCGAGAAACCTGGTTAGCTTTCCAAGTTTTTTCGCCCAAGTTGGACGCCACGTTGGTTAACATCCCTGGCTTTCCTTCTTATATATATCTCTCTCTAAGCGTAAGTGGACAATATCATGAGTGAGGTGGGGTGTCAAGTGAGCAAGAGGTCACCACCAAATTCACTTAAGGGGAAGCTTTAGTATCGGGTGCTCCTATCTAAATACATGTAAAAGGAGAATTCGTTTTTCTCGGCAACCACTGCAGCAAATTTGACGAGGTTTGTTGCATTTAAAAGAAACCTAAAATTTAGTGACTGTTTGTTTCCAACTTTTTATTTGGATCGTCAATTTCTTATTAAAAATTGGCAAAGATCGAAAATTTTCGGAAAACGGAACTATCAAACTTAGAACTCTAACTGAGCAAGCAAAAACGACATTACAATTCTGTGAATTGCATCCGATAGTATATCAGTATATCTAAAGTGGACAAAATGAATACGTTCCACATGAATCTGAAAAAAAAATTCAGCAACATTGAAATTCAGCTTTTGCAGAACCCTTGCACATAAGGTAACAAATTCACGTAAGATATAAATTGACATGTCGAATATGTCCACTTTAAATTATCTGTGCCGCTTACAGAACCGCGATATCTGTTTTTGATGCAGCGCTATTAATTTATAAACTTCGTGCATCTATTTTTTTCAAACTTTCGAATGTTTGAATATCCTTTTGATAAAATTCAGGCCCTAAATTGAAATTACGATTTTAATGGTCACTAGAAATTAACTTTCTGTCTAAAATACAACAAATTTCATTATTATCGGTTAAGGATTATCTCAGAAAAGCGTTTTTGCGTTTTACATGTATTTTAATAGGCCGCGTTGGAGTTGGGCCCGAGCTAAAGCTTCCTTTTAAACAACTGAAACTTATGAAAGACCAACAGAGAAACAAATGAATCAGAAACAAGCGCATCAATGTGATCTGTCCATTATGCTCATCATCCGAGAGATTTCGAGAGAATACTGACGTCCTTCAATGTAGTATTGCTTGCGAAATTTTTTTTCGCATTCTTTAGGGAATATGATGCCGGTTCTCGAAAACAGAAGGTTTATATTGCATCATCTCACACGAAACTGGGTGGGCGTACGTGCAGCCAGGTCCCGATGCAGAATCGTGACATTTTACTTTCAATTTTCTAAGAAGTCGAGAACATGGCACTAGCGATGTGTACACAATGCAGTGCGAATTTGAACACACGTGTACTTTCTCTAAGTGGATGATTGTATAGCTAGGGGAGGTTGCATTCAAAAGGCCGAGCTTTTTCACAATGTCTGCTACAGATTCATGCGGTTGAAGCCTTTCCTCACCGGTGCATCTCCGATAACCTTTACACACATAGTGCACCATCATACTTTTTGTGGGGCTCGCACTGTCATCAGGATGCTCTGGAGCACGTTTAGCGGCCTCGGATTGCAGCTTCAAGGTCTCGTATTTCCCGTGTAAATGCCATGACCCAGGACTGAAGCACAGCCTGGTTTCTCCGTGAAGTTGAATGCGAATGGCTCCAATGTTTCCTTCCGCCGCCATTTTTGAAGGGACATTTCTGTATAGTGTCAAGGATCTCCATTGGCAGCAAACAGTTCGCCAACAAGGCCATGTATGAGCGTGTATTTGACACCTGAGATTTGCCGCGGCAAGCAGAAGTAAACCACCAGCACACGTAAGCGAATAGATGCGATTTCCCAAATCGAGTACCAGCGAATGGGCCAAATGTGTGCCAGGCTCCCACGTACTATAAGAGCGCGAACCAATGGCTCCATTCAGTATACGAGGTTCTCACGCGAAGTAAAATCCATGGGTATCCATGGATTTATCTTTAGTAAAACGTGGCCGACACAACTCACATGCAAAGGAGAACTTAAAGGGCATGACACCACGCACCGCAACAAGAGCACTGTTCCCAGCTCGCAACCTTTCCCAACTCGCAGAAGAGAATGCGGCAGACAGAAGAAAGTCTGTCTGCTCGCTGCCTCAGGTGGTGTCCGGTCGAATTTAACACTGCGGTCTGTAGCCGTTTCCTTGTTGAGTTCTTTGTGCTAGCGCATTTGGCGCTCACTCAAACTTGTGGTTCGAGTTGCACTGTCAATGTCGTGGCGCAGGGCAAGGGTACAGCTCAGTTTCTATGTGAACTTGGCTGTGCATGGCGCATATGTGCGCTCGAGCTGCTGCCTTCTTCAAAGGGGTGCTTCCATAAAGTGTCGAGGATTGGCCGCGGCAGCGTAGAGTTTGCCAACAAGGCCGTCTAGTCACGAGGATTTGACGCCTGAGAGTGGTCATAACAAACAGAAATAACTGATCAGCACATGCAAGTGAATAGCCGTCTTTTTCAAATCGAGTGCCAGGCTCTTGCGCACGAAAATATCATGGCGCAAGAGCACGAATACAGCAAATGCAAGGCAATATGCAGAGAGAGATAGTAATAAGGGAGAGGCAGGGAGGTTAACCACGCTGAGCCCGGTAGGCTACCTTGCACTGGGGAAGGGGGAAAGAGGTTTGAAAGAGAAGGAAGAAGGTCACAGTTTGCACTATTACACACACAAACATTCATCACTTAGTCACAGGCATACAGGCTGGTGCATTTCAAGAAATGCACCAGCGCCTTTGTGGCCTTGTACATAACAGACGCACGAGGCTGCGGGCCCAAGATCTCTGTGAAAGGACGGGTGTCTCAGTGTTACAAAGCTGTACGAAGGGCACTCATCTCGTCTTCGTATTTACGGCAGCCACACAGGAGATGTTTGGTCGTTTCTTTGACACCACATCTGCTGGAATTAGGATTGTCCGCCATTCCAATTAAGGAAGAGTAGGCGTTTTTGAAAGAAACTTCTACTCGCAAGTGGCACAGTGGCATTTCTTCACGTCGCTTATAACAAGGTAAGAGCTTTAATGCCACGACCAATATGTAAAACGCCGTCGACATGTCCTGCACATGAAGCAGGCCTTAAGCGTATGGTAGCACGCGCCGCTACAGCATCACCCTTCCCAGTTAGATGCAAGTGAGCGTTACACTGTGTGAGTCAAACCGTGCGCTTCTGGCACAAATGAAAAACATCATATCCAATCGAAACTGCCACTGGTAAGAAAAAGGTTGGAGATATCCCGACCGGTGCAATGCTGGTGTGTACGGTACCAGCTGTTTCCTTGTTAATGTATCATTCTGTCTTTACAAGTGTGCTCTTAATATTTCAATTTTTTTCTGCCCTGCTCCAACCATTGTCTAGAAGTTTCGGGATATTGTCAAGTTGCCTTGAGGAACACGTTTCTGCTCTTTTCTCCCGCAATCACTGACACACTTATTTGTAGAAACATACCTTTATTATTGTTATTATTATTAAGGCGTTAGCGTTCTGAGGTTGCTTCACGCACATTACGGGGTATTGATATAGTAACCTATGTTTGTATGTTTGTATCCAACAATTTTCCCGCCTACCTGGCTAACTAGGATGTCTATGGTCGAATGTTTAGCACATCAGGCTGCTGCAGTTAGGGAACAGGGTTTCTTACCAACCGTCAACTAGGTTCACTGAGTAGGTCGCAATGTGTATTTATGTGCTGTTCTTCAAAGAAACCTCTTTAACATCGACATGGGTCACTGTAGATTCGCGACTGTGCATGTACTGCTCTTTAGGCAAACTTTTGACGCACTCGGTATATGCCACCCCTTCAAAGAACGTCTTCGACGGCAAGTTGGGTAACTTCGTATGTGTCACAAGGAATGGGCCACTCTGCAATGGCAAAAAAAATAGCACTTTAGTACACGCCTCATACATAACTCACTTCGATGGCTGCAATATTTCATGTCGCTGTACTGATTCAACGCTAAACGCATAACCGTCGACAGACATCGTGACAGGGGTTCTGCCGAATTTTATTAATATGCAGGCATGTACCGCAACGCACGGCATACCCGAAGAGAATGCGGCAAGCAGACAGTCTCTTTGCTCACCGCTGTCGTAAGGTACGGCCTCAGGTGGTGCCTGCAAGGTTTATAACAACATTGACCGTAGCTGTTTCCCAGTTGAGATCACCATGCTAACGAATTTAGCGCGCAGTTAGGCTCGTGGTAGTGGACGAAGGTATTCCTATACTACACATATACTACAACGAATTACTACTGCACTATATATAGGCTACACTGCGCTCTCAGTTTGCTATTTATGTAAGCGTCTTAGTGCAGCTTACCATTGCGCGAAAACGTGCGCTGTATTTTTTTTGTTTGCATGGCACATTATATGCACTGTGCACTACCCAAAACGGTACAGAGCATCCGAGCAGCTAAGAGCTCCCACCGTGGGTCATGCCTTTTGTACGGACACTGATCTTGTCGTATTCGTGTCTTCATAAGAACTACTGTCCGCTAGACTGGTGCTGCCAGCTGTTGAGGTGGGACGACACATAAGCGCCCTCTTCTATGCTATACGCAGTGTCTCTGCGTCACCGCCGATGGCATGGTAGGCACTTCTTGTTGGCGCTTATAATGCCACCGGCCATCGCAAAACATTATCCATATAACTGGTCATCGCTAGCATAAACTAATATAATCGCTTTGTTGCAAATCAGTTCTGCGGAATCTCATAACGGGGATCAAGCTTCGTGAAAGGGAACATTGTTATTCGCCCTATATTTCTATCTGAGAAAAAAGCTTCCAAGCAGAGCAAAAACTATTCCTGGTCCGGGATCCTTGTAGTTCATTTGTAGCTACGCGCTACATTCGGATGTATGACAATTTTTCTTTATAATAATGTCTTTAGTGCTCAAAGTTCTGACCCGGACGACTTTCCCATCGTGCAATAGTGGAGGCTGTTCGCAGCGAGCCGCAACCCCACAATTGCCCATATTAGCGAGTTGGATGCATTGTTGGTGGAAAATAAATAGAGTTAAGGGGGAAAAAAAAACTCCTTCCAAACAGTGGCCATAGGAAGATTCTTTACGCTATTCTACGTCATCGACCTCTGTGGTTTTATAGCCAGGAAGAAGGAAACCCCAAGTGGAATGCATTATAATATGCCACAAAGAATAATTTTCAGCGGAAGCTTGCTATATCTGTAGAAAGCAGAGCAAAACTAAAATGTGCGTTCAAGAATAAGTGGGAACTTATGAATATAGAATAGTTTAAGGCAAAAGAAGTTGCGCACGTCCAGCGCAGTGTTGATATCCAAGTGAAGTAAAACTTTGTTGCAAGTAATAAAGAGTGGTAAACTTATCGTTACGCACCGCTTTTCTCAAAGCCACGCAAAGGCCACTTCCAAGGCAATTGGAAAGGTGCGATGGATGGCCTAGTTCCGCGAAGCAGAAATACCGAAGGGAGGAATGCAACGTGGTTATTTTCGTGTAAACTGCGATTTTTTATGGGCCATTTGGTGCTGGGGCTGTACGTCGAGTTTTCATTTGGGAATCAGTTCACTTTTCTTCACGGATTCGAGGCACGGTGAGGTGGTTCAGATTTCACTTAAGGGGCCATTCCATGCCTCTTCTCGCTTATCGCAGGATTTTGCTTCTTGTACGGTGTAAGTTTTGCATGTTTTGTTATTCGACCCGTGTTTCAGGAGGCACCCATGAACTCTCCCAAGATAATGGAGTGCGAGATCTCGTAAAGGAGGTCGAGCTGCAAGGACTTGTGGTAGACGGCCACGAACGAGTTGTTAATAGAAGCCGCCAGGGGAACATTCGGTTTGTGTTGGCTTAGGAGCCTACACACAAGCTTGCATTGTTCACGCATGAAAAATTCCGCTTCTAATTACGCTAAAATAATTTTATTTATTGTATAAAAAGACTATTATAGAAATCTCATGTCGAAAATTTATTGCTTTTTTTTAAAGCAAAGTACACTAACATAGTGGTTCTGGCAGCGACACAGGCAACCTTCTGCCTTCCAGTGTTTTTGTAATTTTTTTGTACGCAAGGGCTCAACTTGAGATTTTTGCGGTTCTTTCTGTAGTCGAGTGCCCAGACCTACACATATTGTGCACGGTATTTTTTTAGTCTTTTTTACTACAAATCCTGCACCTGCACAGCTGTTAACGGGCCATCAGTTATGAAGCACAATCATCACACGTGCATATTAGACCAACCGGTGGACAAGAGAAAGGTGGCACCTCTGCTTATACACTCATGTAGGAAAAGTGGACCACTCTTCGGTGCGAATATAGAAATACGTAGTTCTTTTGTTCCCCTGTATTTTTACAGCTGAGTAAACAGCAGGCAGACTGAAGGCTGGCGAAGTTGCAGCAAAGATAAAGTTAACTAATGGCTTCAATATATTCAGTCTAAATGCACTCTCAACCTGCCGATAGGTATCTGAAACACATAGTGGCAAGTGTCGTTCTCATCCACGAGTTTGAAGATACATTTGACATATTTCTTATACCTCCATGCACGGAACATACTATTTGTCTCAACATACCCTCTGTATCATTCTAATATTATGTTCTTCTTCACGTTGATACCGAGCACCTATGGGTCCTTCTGTTAAAACAGGTGCACTGATTATTTAATGATCACCAAACATTTTCTTCGTACATGCAACAGCTTTTCAGCACCACCAGGGCATAGCACCATAATAAAAAAAGCGCCTGTTCTAGCCTCTAAATATTTAATACATATCACTGTCAAGCTTAACAAGATGTCATTTATTTCTCTTGCTGTATCCTCCCAATCATTGTTATCCTTTGTATATTCATGATTATTCCTCCCTACCTGTCCCTCTTCGTTTCTTTCTCTTTCTATCTATAAACAAAACAGTCAAGGAGGACGATGTAGGGTTTTGTGCAAAGTTCTCGCAACCATGAGTGGTCCTTCTAAAGCACAATGCACAGGCCAGGTACAAAAAGCCATTGTATTCCCAATTCAAACCCCTATTGTAGTGTGTCACATTAACGTTACCCTCGTTCAAAATTCGGAAGAGAGAGTCTAACCAGTGTTCCATGATAACAAGGGCAGCCTTCCGTCCCGTGATGACTCGTGCGCAAAACTGCTTGTAAAATTGCCAAAGGACGCCGGGCAGGAAACAATTACCACGCTGAATGAGCGCCACCTGATTATCCCGCCTCTACCGCAAATGCGGGTGTGCGGAATGAAGGCACTGAGCAAGCTTACCCTTGTGTTGATATCAAGACAATACCGCCTTTGACAGCAACAAGGTTTTTACTTCTAGGCTCGGTAAACAGCGCGTAAATTGGGGCTTTGTCTGCGTTGCTCGCAATGCACTCGGTAAACTGCGGAGGTTCCACTGGCATGTCACGTCATGATTCTGGTTATAACGAATCGGCGCTCCCACCACACAGCACACTTCGCGACTTCAGTTCACTTCACATTGGTATATAGAAGGTGTCCCGCATAACTTGAGCCAAGTACTAAAAATAGCGAAATGCCACGCAGGTGCACAGAACCAAGGTAATGTTTTTTGCCGCCGCTCGGAGGCACTCAGCTTATTTTTGCTTTCCACCAAATTACATCAACAGTCCTATTAACCCAATCAATCTCAAATATTAAAATTTGAATAAAAGTGTAAATGAAAAATTTTTAGAGCAAAAAAAAAAAAAACTCCCTGATACAGTTTTCTGTTGCTGAATACGTGCTACAAATAAGTGTCTTTCCAAGCATGAAAGAAGCCCTCGAGTGCACGCAAAATTCAAACGCTACTGGTACTCGAGGCACTTTGCATGTATTCTCGGGCTTCTCTCATGCTTGGAAAAATACTTTTATTTAGCAGGTATTGAGCAAAAGAAAGCTCTTTCGGGAGTTTTTCATGTTACTGGACAATTTTCAACTTGGCACTTTTAATCCAATTGTAGTATTAGATAAGTTCGTTAATTAATTAAGACTAATGTAATTAGGAGGAACGCAAAATATAATCTGAGTATCTGCAAACGACGGCAAACAATGTTATCTTGGTTCTGTCCTGCTACGTGGCATTTCCATATGTTTTAAAGCTTGGCTCAAGTCACTTGGGACACCCGATATACGTCGCACCATTGCTACCTGCATGCTTGCCCTGATAAATACATGCGAGCGAGTGTTACACTGGATTGCTTTTTTCACTCATGTGCCATATCAAGACTTTCTTCACAAGAGCAGCAGCGTGGCTTTCGGCATATTGCTGCTTTCCAGTGTCTCATTTATTGGAATAAAAGCAAATAAGGTATCCACTCAACTAGTGCCACATAATTCGCTATTCTGTTAACCGATCTGCAAGACGTATTTCCATACTTGTTCTTGCCAATACATTTAAAGCAATACAACATCTCCTGCTCGGACGCAATCTAATAGTGCACATACAACCTGAAACAAAGAACTATTGGCGCTTTGGTCATTATTGGTCGTTTCCTGTTCTAAATTCGACGCCCATTTAATTCCTGTCAGACTCGCAGTTTTTGGCAGTAGCCAGAATGACTAGTATGAGCGATGAAATTCGGCGTTCCCTACACACATAATTTGCATGTTCCTACGGCTAGGTACTTCGGGCTGATTTTGGCTCTTCTTTCACCGCACGCTTCTTTGAATAGTTTCAGTTAAGCACAAATGTCAATGTCAAAATAATTCTTGAAGCGCGTCTATAGAGGCACGGTTTCGTAGCCGTGCCCTTACACCACTAAAGAAAAATGCTCATATCGAATGTCTCAGAAATTATTCCAGAGTACGCAATGCCGTTGGTATGGGCTCTAAAACAAATGTCCTTGTGTGCACTCTATGATATACTAGAGTGTGCTGCGTCGCACGTGTGGAAAAAGTCGCCGAGTGACGCGAATGAAAGCGCGGAAGGCATGGCAAAGCTAAAAAGCTTGACGTCAGGTGGGTTGGCGTGGCCGACTAGCCACTTTCGTTCGCTTAGTCCTTCGAAGTATCGTTTGTCTACGTTTTTTTTCTCTCCTTCTTGTTTTTACGAAGGCATGATCGCGCAGGAAATTAAGGCTTTGATTGCGTGAGCTGTTTGGTGTGCGGTGGTAGCTTTCGCAGGCACCTTGGCCTGGGCTAATTGACTGAGCGGATTGAACTGTGAGCGGGCTAGACGGAAGCGACCGAAACGCAAGAACACGAGAAACAACTCCTACGGGGGTTTGCCGCTGCAACCTTTGCGCCTCCCACGTTTGCGCTGGCCAAACTTTCTAGCTGTTTTTCTTCGCAGCTAAAGAAAAAAATTGGGGAATAAAGCTGCCGCATTGACGTTCGTTTCCTGTTGGCAAGCTCGTTCGAGCGAATGACGTAATATAGTGGGAGGCGACGAAAGCCGCCAGCCACCGCGAAGCAAAACTTCGCTGCGAGTTTTCGCCTTGTGACTGAGAGTATCGACTTGTATTTTCTTTTGTGGCGCCGTTGTTGCTAAGCAACTCTTGAACACTGAAGAAATACGTTCCTCTTGACTGCTCTCTATCGCTTTTGCCATCCTTTAACGAAGCCTCCATTAGAAGTAGGATTTCTTTGTGAGGTTGTTAGTACTCATGACTTTTGGTTTTCACCTTTTTACCACACTAACGATAAAATAACCTTGAAACTCATGGTCCTTGTATAAATAGGCATGTTAGATCAAAATGTTAAAACTGCAATTTCTGCTTAAACGTCGGAGTTTCAGCCCCTGCGCCAAAGCTGAGTGCTTTTAAAGAAGACAAGACTGAAGCGACGCACCACACAGAACTAGCATTGCCGCAACCTCGCAATGTTTCATCTCTACATCGTAAGCTACCATGTTTCTTTAGTTGAACGAAAGTGTAGCCGCTGGATACGTTCACCCGATGTGAATTCTTTAAAATGCGCTTTTTACTTTTTTTTCTTTCTCTAGCGTCGTGTACGCCCGCCTGCCTGACCTGACACTGTAGATTGTTATCACAGGAACGATCAGACACGTTCGCTTTTACTTTATTCACGCATAGCCCTCAGATTTCAAAAATTTATAACATCGCAATAAGCAAACTTTTTGTATGAAGATCCTCCTGGATGCTGTCAAGGCAACGAAACTAAAAGGGCCACTTTTTTATCACTCAGCCTATATGCGTTCGACTCATGAAATATCGCTTAGGGAGTTAAAGAAAGAGGTGAAACGTTTGAGTTAATGTTCCCCACACTGCAATGTCTTTATATACAGTTAGTTATATTCAGCGATCAAATGCGCGTTGCGTCGCCTTGAGCGAGTTTTTACTTCAATAAACTAAATTTGGAAGGTTACATCAGAAGGACCTGTGAACGTTTTTAATAGGAAACGCATAGGAAGGTGTGTTCACGGGTAAAGTGTGTGTTTCTGAGTTTGTGTATGCGCACGTGTGCTCGTGCTGGCCACTGGGCTACTTTCACCTCACTTGGCACTTTCACTTCGACGTTTGCACTTAATTATTCTCCTCCCGAAAAGTTAGACTACTCTTTCAAAAGGCAGATGACGTTAACTCAAGGAGTAGGATCTTAACCATGAAAATAGCGAGCTGCATTACACCTAGGTTTAATAGATTTAAGTGTGTAGTTACCTGAGGCAATGTCAGTATACATTTTTCTCGATTGGGTGATGCCGCTGATAAAGAGACCTTCTAGGAAAATATGTGGATACACTTCCTCAAAGAGGTCACTGGAGAAATTTTCCAGGACAGGTATTATTTGGTACAGTACCCGTTCATATAGCTGCATTTAGTACAATGACGTAGCTTGACTGAACACTACCAGCGACTTTCTTTTGAGCCCGTCCGAAACTAATTGTGAAGGACAGAACTTTAACTGCACATGAATAGGTAAAAGCGATGAGAATTCCCAAGAGGTGACAACCTATTGAAGATTGAATGCGCATTTCAGTTTATGTTTATTCTCCATTAAATAGCCGTGAATACTTAATAGATTGTATGAAGACGAGGGTCCCAAAGTCAGTGACTGCCACTGGATCTTTGGTTGTGAAAAGAAAAAAAAAATGTATACAAGGCGTGGGTAGAACCAGCAAAATAAAAAAAGTACGAGGGAAACAAATTAACGCGCGCAATTCAATACAATGATAAAAGAAAATAAAGAAAAAAGTACATATATCAAAAGCAGAATTATACAGAATGTCATGTTATAGGGCGTTAAACTATTTACAAACAAATAAAACATTTGAATTCATATTTGATGGCAGTCAAATAGGATGTTAGTTTTAGTGAATGTGGTAGGTCATTCCATGTTTTAACACAGAAAACGAGGACGTTATTTTTCCGTAGCAGGTGTTACATTTAGGTATAGTAGGAAGTTTAAATTACGTGGAAACCTAGTGTGGTTGCTAGTAGAGAGTAATCTGTAGTCTACAGATTCTTAAACAAGCTGTGTGTTAGGTAATTCATAAAAGAGAATGCATAAATGATATTTAAACAAGCCAGAAACAGGTAGTATAGCATTTAAGGACTATAGTTCAGGAAAGCAAGTTAGACAAGCCGTAATACGCTGTCGGTGTGGCTGTATACTAAGCGTTTCCCTTTATGTGGAACGCTTAATACAGCTGTCATGTCCAGGCCACTGCCGTTCTTGCAGGTAGGCAACCTGGGTAGATGCAGAATAACAGCAAGAAAAAATGTTTTAGCAATAATGGTGCTAATGTACTATAATATGGTAAGCGGCCATGTTTAAACACAAGCTTTATTCTATGCATTGTTATGGAAAATTGAATCCAAGAAATAGAGAAGTCATGTTGGCTTACCAGAAATCCTTAGACGTGCACCACTATGGGGAGAGTTCAGTGGACGAAATAGCAGGGTTGCGCAAGGGCACAGTTCTGAGGGATAATTCGCAAAGTTTTGTGTTCGTAACTGCTCTTTGTCATGGGCCAGCTATAGACCTTCGCTAATCATAATTTCAACATCAAGAGTACCTCGCATCAGTTCCTGCAAACTCTTCTAGTAAAATATATTTTCCATTGAAAACCAGTACTGGTTGCCATAGGAAGTGATCTATCTTTACTGAAGCCGTCCAAAAAGTTCTATTTCACCGATGTGATGACGCTTTCTTCACTATTACTTCTTACAGCATTGCAGACATTATAAATTCTCGTGTAGTCATCGGGGTCCTTACGCTAATTAACCATTTATTTGCTCATTTATTTACCACGAGCATTGCAATGATAATGTTTGCATCTGTGGGTTGACCCGCAGATGCAAAAGTAGCGACAACTGCCAACAGCGCCTCGCGAATTGTGCTAAGAGGAAAATATTTAAATTTCACGCACCTGGTGCACCGCATTATACGCTAGGCAGCTGTGGGACATTACACGGAAAATCCACTAGCTTGGTGTCTCTTTCAAAGTCGTTTGCTCCAAGCCTTTCGTTTTCCTTTGTGTGAACAAAGGGAGAAGACTCGCCCGACAACAGAGAAAGTGTGGGTCGCGACATGCCAACCTACGCACCTTTGATATTATGAAAGTTATGTAAAGACGTTTACCCGTTCATTGCAAACGGAGAATATTTGACTGCGAAGCGCGAGTAGCCTGCTAGCTGCTCCTGGCCCCCTCCAGGGGGTCGCGCTCATATTTTCGTGCAATCGCGCCGCC
The DNA here is from genome assembly GCF_038994185.2 of Dermacentor albipictus. Taxonomy (NCBI): domain Eukaryota; kingdom Metazoa; phylum Arthropoda; class Arachnida; order Ixodida; family Ixodidae; genus Dermacentor; species Dermacentor albipictus. The sequence continues at coordinate 56,488,048 of NC_091823.1, forward strand.
CGACCGACAGATAAAGAAAAATTCTGCGCGGACCCTTAAGACTGCTTACGTGTGGGAATGCGAAATGACTATAGTAGCTTAAGTGAAATGTATTTATTTCATACGCTCGATTTATACGCTAATGACGAGGCGCCACGTCCTCCACAGTGGCAGCGGCTTCACGGGCCCAATGTTGCACGCACAAGGCCACACCTGCAGTCAGCCAGAACCGTGGTGCCGCTGCGGCTTTGGGCAAGCGGGCTCGTCTCGCCCCCCGAAAGCTCGGGTCCCATTCCCACCCACACGAAAATGCACGAAATTTTCTTCTCCGAGCCATTTATTTACTCTCTTTAGAGAAACCTCCCTGAGAAATTTGACGTCAATGTCAGTATTCTTATACCTGTTTTCTACTGTTTCTACCACTGGCCAATTTTGGTACCTTCGCTCGATCACTCCGAAGACGATGACGCCCGAGTTTCGCGTAATGGCGCATATAATCATTTCTCATTAACACTTTTGCTACTTTTTGAAGATCCACGAGCTTTAGGTTCAACCATACTGTGCGTGCGTTTTACATGACTTTATTTCCATAAGATAATCTCTCGACAGCCTACCATCGTTGCGGTGCAAACGCGTGACGATGAATTCGACACCTCAGCAGGTCATTGCATCGAGCTGCTCTACGTCATTACGCGTCGAGAATAACGTGGGTAGTGCGTGCTAGACTGCTTGCGCTCCGTATTTAAATATCGGAGCGACAAAAAGCCAATTTTTGTCGAAAGCAATCTCAACGAAAGGTGGCCCTTTTAGGATCACGTAACTTTCACTTGCCTTTTGGGGCGTCCTCTTTCAATACTACCAATTCCAGCTGGCGCTGAAAACAGCAATTAAAAAGGTAGCAAACAAATTTTATTTCATATCATGTGTCCGTATTCCCGCCCTAAAAGCTCGTTACCTCCGGATTTAAAATGTGGAATGCAAAGGCTAATGCTTTTCTCGGCTGAATACGGTGGAAGCCTTTTTGGAAGCAAACAGGTCATAGACCTCGCATTTTGGGCACAGCCTATTAGCGAAGGTACTGCGATGGTTACTCGACTATTCACGGTCCGCCATGCTGAAAAAAGGAACAGATAAAAAAGAACAATCAGTTTCGTTAAATCCTGTTTTTCAATAGCCTTTTCCCATAAAAATAAACTGCCTGGTGAGAAGCTGCAATAATTTTTTACTTCTACGCCTGCTGCCTTCCCATTTTTACTGAGCTATACTAGGTGATGTATAATTTTGTGAAATTTCTGCTCTATTTTCACTGTTTGCACATAATGCAGATCCAGACAAATACATAGACAGACTCGAAAATGTATACGAGTTCCACACTATAGAAATTATACGCTACAGAAAGAGAGAGAAAAAGAAACAGATGGAAATGTAGGCTGGCACAATGTAAGAATTCCCTTTGCTCAATTCCATTCCATTCTTATTATCCACCTCTCTCGACTGGTCTTACCTTGTGATAACGTCACCCATGTCACTGAAAAAGCGAGGAAAGAAGACGAACTTCCAAGAATCGTTACCTTTTTTCAGCCCTATTTCCAGGCTCTACAACGCTATTTCCTATCTATTTCCATGCAATTTCTAAGTGTGAAATTTGATACTCTCTGCCGATCCTCGCATAGTGCAGGATATAGAAGTTTGCTAGAGTAAACGGCAATGACCATAGGCCAGTGAGGTCTAGAATTTCTCTCAATTTGAAGAAAGAAAGAGTAAACATATTCAATAAGAGACAGGCTAACCTAGACGCAGTAAAGGTAAAAGCAGACATATTTAGGCTGGTCCTCGCAAACAAATAGGCAGCTTTAGAACAGGAAGATGAAGATAACATAAAGGCAATGAATTAAACCGTAACTAGGGTGATTTCAGAAGCAGCAATTGAGGTGGCAGGTAAGCCACCAAGGCAACCAGTAGAGAAGCTTTTCGAAGTAATGAAGGACCCAATAAAGAAACGACAAAACATGAAAGTGCATAACTCACTATATCAGATAAAATTCACTCAACTTTAAAAGCTGATCGATAAACAACAATGTTGAGAATTATAACTTAGGAAAGATTGAAGAAGCAGTAAAAAATGATTGCAGCATGAAATATAATCAGGGTACTATGTCATAAGTAATTTAGACTATATAGTAAACACAGAAGAATAATTTTATACTGACTTGTAAACTACCAAGAGCAGCCACGCACCCTTCCTTGGAAGTATAGGGATAAATAGGATATTGAGACTGCTTCTATTACTAGCGATGAAGTTAGAAGGGCCTCGTAAGACATATTCCTAGGATAAAACAGAATAACAGTCGATTTAATCTAAGGTGGAAGAGATAATATGCTTAAAATGCTTGAGGCTTATGCGCAATACCTAATGACTTCAAATACTGTATGAGAGAGCTAGTAAACCATCTAAATTATACTAATCAATCAGAAAGGAGACCTTAAAGAATTGAAGAATTATAAGTCCATTAGATTGCTTTCAGTACTGTTTAAGCCACCAACAATATATCCAATAGAATAAGGTCAAGACTTGAATTCGATCAATCAAGAGAACAAGCAACAACCAAGTAAGTTAGAAATCTGCTTTGCAAACTCAACCTCTCTACATGATCTGTATAAATTATCGAAAGACATTTGATCCAGTAAGGATAGCAGCATTAATGTAGGCATCGCGTAATTAAGGCGTACAAGGTATGTGCTTGGATATCTTGGGAAATATCTACAAAGATTTTACATCTACCCTGGTTCTTCATAAGAAAACTTAGAAAATTACCCATCAAGAAAGAGGTCAGGCAAGGAGAGACGATCCCTCCAATGGTATTCATTGCATGTTTAAAAGTATTCAAGCTATTGGACTGGGAAGGCTTAGGAGTGAGGATCAACGGCGAATATTTCAGTAACTTTTGCTTTGCTGATCACATTGTCCTGTTTAGTAACACTGGGGACGAAATACAACCCATGATTGAGTACCTTGACCAAAAGAGTGTAAGAGTGGGGTTGAAGATTTATAGGCTGAAGACAAAGGTAATGTTCAATTGCGTGGTGAGTCGGCGATGTCGACATTCTCTTCGTCGGTGAGGTGCGATAGCATGGCATCGAGAGTCGTCGTCGGTTTCCTTCTGTAAACCTGCTTGAATGGCGTGACCTGCGTTGTTTGTTGCACGGCCATGTTATATGCAAAGGTTACACACTGAAGAACGGCATCGCAACTCGTGTGTTTTGACGTCGATGTATATAGCCAACATGTTGGCGAGGGTCTTGTTTAGCCTCTTCGTGGACCATTCATCTGTGGGTGGTAGCCAGTTGCCCTTCTGTGGCTTGTCCGGCTGTGCTGCAGAATCGCTTGCGTGAACTCCGCTGTAAAAGCCGTTCCTCGGTCATTGAGGAGCACTTCCGGGGAACCATGTCGTAGCAGTACATTCTCCAGGAAGAATTTCGTCACTTCGGCCGCACTACATTAGGTAGGGGTTTCGTTTTGCCGTAGCAGGTAATGTAGTCGGTCGTCTCGACGATCCACTTATTTCCGGACGTTGACATGGGAAATGGCCCCAATAGGTCTATCGCCATTTATTCGAATGGTCGGCAAGGAGGCTGACTGGGCAGTAGCAGTCCTGCTGGCCTTGTTGGGGGTGTCTTGCATCACTGACAGTATCGCCATGTTTTGACGTAACGGGCGACGTCGGTGGTAAGGCGCGGCCAGTAGTAGTTGTCTTCTATCCTTGCAAGCGCACAGGAAAATCAGAAGTTCTCGGTTATCAGATCATCATGCAGGGAGTGCACGATTTCTGGCCGCAGTGCTACGGGCAGAATGAGAAGGCAGTTCGCGCTGCCTGGGGAGAAGTTCTTCACGAGGACGTCGTTTTGCAGGGAAAACGAAGACGACCCTCGCCTAAGTGCCCTAGAGCGAATGTCCGTTTTGCCTTCCAAACACTCGACGAGGCTTTTTAGCTCCGGGTCTGCTCGTTTTTGTTCAGCGAAGTCTTCCACGCTTATTGTACCTAAGAAGGCGTCGTCATCTTCGTCGTCTTGTGCTGGGTGGTCAGGGCCGGTGCGTGATAGGCAGCTGGCATCGGAGTGCTTGCGTTCGGATTTTAGGACGACGGTGATGTAAAATTTCAGGTGTGTGAAACTCCAACGTGCGAGGCGCCCTTAGGGGTCCTTTAAACTTCCCAGCCAACACAAGGCAGGCTGGTGAATCACGACTTCGAAGCGCCTGCCATAAATGTCAGGACGGAATCTCTTGGTAGTCCAAATGACGTCACCACATTCTTTTTCCGTGGTAAAATAATTGGCTTCAGCTTTCGACATTGACCGACTAGCACAAGCAATGACCCTTTGAAATTCATTTTTCCTCTGGACTAGGACAGTGCCGACACCCAGGCTACTTGCGTTGGTGAGCATTTCGCTTTCGGCGCCTTCATCGATATGTGGAGTACTGGTGGTGACTCTTGGCATTGTTTAAGCTCTTGGGATGCTTCGATGTGCAGTGTTTCCCGCTGAAACTTGACGTCTGATTTCTTTAGAAAGAATAATTGTTCAGCGATGCGTGAAATGTTCTTGACAGAGCGCTTGTAATAGGCGAACAAACCAAGAAATCTACGGATTTCCTTCCTTGCTGGTGGGCTGCGAAAATTTAGCGATGGCAGATGTTTTCTTCGGGTCAGAGATTTGTTGATCACGTGGCCCAATAACAGCAGCTCATTGTAAGCGAAGCGGCACTTTTGCGGCTTCAGAGTGAGCCCTGATGGCTTTATAGCGTCTAGTACTGTTCCTAGCGGTCTAAGGTGGTCGTTGAAATTCCCGGCAAAGAAAACGACGTCATCCAAGTAGACGAGGCAGGTCTGCCGCTTCAACCCAGCTAACACCGTATCCATTACGCGCTAACGTAGCAGATGTCGAGCCCACTGTAAAGGGCATAACCTTGAACTCATAGAGGTCGTCAGGCGTGATGAACGCGGTATTCTCGCAATGCCTCTCGTTGAATTCGAATTCTATTTCCCCAGTAGTCAGTCTTGAGATATATCGACGAGAAGTATTTAACGTTGCAGAGCCGATCCAATGCGTCATCTATGCGTCATCTATATTCTTCTTTATTATCTTGTTCATTCTAGGAGAACCAATGCAGAAACGCGTGGATCCGTCCTTTTTCTTCACGAAGACTACGCGGTTTTCAACGGCTGGATGACGTCGTTGCGCAACATTTCTTCGACTTGTTACGTGATAATCTCAGGTTCTCGGGTCGAAACCCTGTGCAAACTCTGGCGGAGAGGCCGAGTGCACTCCTCGGTTATTATACCACGTCTTGCAGCTGGTGCCTGTCGAATACACGATGGCATCGAAAAGCAATCTTTGTACCGTATGCGAGCAGACTTTTAAGCTGTTGCTTACTCGCCGGAAGACTTGGATTTATGTAGAAGAATCGTTCCCGAACATTGACCGCCAAGATAGATCGGACAGAATCTACAGGATAAATGAATTGCTGGTTTCCACTATTTCCTCGATGTATGCAATCATCGGGTCCTCGTTATCTGCTTGAACTCCTGGCTGAAGTTTGTTAGCATCACGTTTGCTTTTCCTCCATACAGGTGAGCAATCCCTCTGTAATGGTCGAGCAGTAGACGCTAGTCGTCCTCGATGGCCCCTTCTACGTCAGCAGGTGTTTCGGTGCCGACGCATATGTCAATGCTGGAGCGAGGCGGTGCGCTGACTTGCTTTTCAAGTACGCTCAATGCACGCTGGCTGGAAGTCCTCTCCGTCGGTACCGCTTGGTTTGTAGACAGCATTATCGACTTCAACTTTACGTCAGTGGCTGCACCGTGTTGATTCAGAAAGTCCACGCAGAGAATTACGTCACGTGAGAACTCTTGAAAGATGATGAAGAACGCAGTGTAAGTACGGTTATGCACTGTAACTCTTGCTGTGCAGCTTCCATTCGGCTTTATAAGGTGTCCTCGAGCTGTCCGGATCTGAGGGCCGTCCCTGTAGTCTTGACTTTCTTCGGCTTGGCAGCGAAGAGTCAACTGATGACGGAGTGGTCGGCTCCTAGGTCTACTAGTGCGGTGACAGTGTGGCTGTCGAGAATCGCGTCAAGGTCGGTGGTTCTTCGTCTTGCATTGTTGCATTGCAAACGGGTCGTGGCGTCGCATCATGGTCACATCGCGTTGCTCTTTAGATGGCATGTCTCGTCTTCTTTTGTCGGCATATGCTTGACTTCGGAGCTTCGTTGGGATGGCGATGCCTCGTTGATATGTCATCTAAATAGCATTTCGCCACCTTCATCGTCGGTGGAAGACGTTCGTCTGTTCGACGAACAGCAACTGCACATCCATCGGCTCCTGCTTTTAGTGATCGAGGTATGGGCTTACGGATTCTGTAAGTTATTTACTAAAGCCATCTACATTAAACTAACTTGCGTTTAGAATTTCTGTTTTTTTTTCTATTTTGCATTTGTATTCTGCGTGGTTTTTCTAAGAATTGTGTAGCACTGTAATTTTCTTGAAATTCACTTGCATGTTGGCTTCCTTGCGTTACGTACAAGATTTTCTTTTACAAACATGTCCTCCTGACAGTTTTTTGTCTTAGAATATAAATTTCTCTGCATGTCCTTTCAGTGAGATGCAAAGCCAGTGAAAAAAAAACTTTATGTTGCTTATATATTTAAGCACATTTATGTTGCTTGAGGTACCCTATTCTTAAACAACCACTCCTCATTTTATTTTTTCCCTCTTTATTTCAATTTCTTATTTCCTAATTTTGCGTTTTGACATTTCAATACAGGCGTTTTGACATTTCGAAAATTATACACGTATGTTGACGCCTTTGTGCTGCCCCTTACTTCCGGGAACAGGCAGCTGGTCCCTTTATTTCTCGTATGCTAATAGCATATCCAATCATGCGGAAGCAGACAGATGGTGGTGACAGAAGGCGTGGATTCAATTATGCTCTTGGAACTGAACCCCGGTGTCCCAGGCGATTCCGATGCGCTTTACCGTGTCCTTTAGTGCGCTCTTTAAACGGGTGCGTATGCTGGCGTAGCGTGGGCCTGTTCCAAATATACGTCTGTTTCTAATTCGGCTTCTGCGTTGGCGTAATCTGTAAGCCAGGTTTAACGTAAAGAATGTTTGTCTTTGTTATATTTGAAACCAAAGCTTTCTTTGCCTGCCCTCCCGAGTTTGGCACAATGGCTGCTGTTGCTGCTGCTGCTTAGTCAGACGGTATTTTGGCGGATATATACATATATGAATGTTGGGACTGCGCGGAATGTTAGTATTCCCAACATGAAAAAGAACTGTATCTGGTTTGTCACTGTCTTTGAGTGGTGCTCTGATTTTTCTGCTTTTTTGGGCATTTACTGTCAGCATTGACGACGATTGACCAACCAGACGTCGGGTGAAGGTACGACATTTATTTTTTGAGGACCTGGCTATTACCCTGCCACTACGGTAGTAAAAAGCCGAGAACATCGTCACGAGCCCTATGCTCGTCCAAGTGTAGCAAGCCATATGAATGTTACTACAGGCCATAATAAAAAGTCTATGGACTTGCAGGCGTCGCAAAGATTCGCAAAACCGGCATGTTCGGTTCTCCACAACTCGCAGTCAACTTCAACGACATCAGGTATAATGGCTGATGATGAAGTAGAGAGCAAGAAAGCTCGTCTAGGGGACAGCAAGTACGATTATACAACATCGAATTATGAGCTAAGTGATGAAGAATAGATGGGTGGGGATGCACCATACTCAGGTCACGTGTAAGAAAAAACGAGCAGAAGGCATCCCGGTTGTCTTTTACCTAACAAGCAAACGTACTACTTTTCGGCAAGTGAATCCAAACTGAGTGTCTGCCAAATATATTCCGCTGCTAAACAAAATGTACAGTCTTTCAGGACGACCAGAGATGGAAGTTTCAGTGTTAGCGTTGCTTCCGTGGCATCCGCAAAACTCTTTCTGATGCTCTCAGGTGTAGGTTGCCTAGAAGTCAATTCCTTCATCCCAGAAACGTTGCAAAACTAAGACATGTGCCTCTGCAGTATACAGACGAGCAACTCCTAGACAACTTGAAAGATGAAAGAGTAATATCGGCACGCAGACAGATAAAGTATTACCGCCAGGAAGATGGAGCAGTAAAGTCCCATCCCCTTCACAAAGTGACTCTGACATTCAGAAGCGATCGCCCTATTCCAGGAAGAATTTACTTAGGTTTCACCAGTCATACTATCGAGGTATATCTAAGACCAGCACTTCGCTGCTATAATTGCCAGTTATTTAGGCACATGGTGAAAAACTGCCGCAGCACTTGTCGATGCAAAATCTGCTCAAAAGATCATGACCACTAGGAGTGCAAGTCACTCCGTGGTACGGGTAACAATGCACCCTCCTACTCAGGCTGCCCTCAGAACAAGGGAGCGGCACAAATGCGTCGACATGAACTTGTCCATGGAAGACAATCGCGACGCAAGGAACCCTACCCAAACCTGGAGAATGTTCATCCAGTGCAAGTTCACCCACCTCAGGGGGCACCGGGCCCACCTCAGCCAAGCGTACCAACAAGCAATTCCTCCTCAAGAGACCAACCAAGAGTGCAATCAAGAGACCAATCAAGATGATCACATTCAGTCGCCCAGTCTTATGCATCAATGCTGCGGAAACCCACAAGAGGACAGGCAGAGAGCAATACACCAGAAAGCTCCAATATTCGAACACGTTATTCTGAGCGACCTTTCGCACCTGCTGCAGAAGTAACATCGGTTGATAGCGGCCATAGCACCGCATCGGCGATGCGACTGATTTTGCGGATGCTTTTTGAAACTCTTAAGGCAATCTTATCTGTCTGCCGGAAGCAAACAACGTACCAGAAATGAAAGCTTTGCTGCCTCTGGAAGTACTATTGTATCAAGAATCCGGGCCAAAACTGTGACAAACAGTACACCAATCCCCGCTATAATAATGTCTCCATATTTCAGTGGAATTTCAACAGCCTTCGAAGGAAGTGTGCTGATTTTTGTAAACTGTTTGTAGAACTTTCCGATACGTTGCATTCAGGAGGCAGGAGTCAGTGGCGACTTTCACCTCTCGAATTAGGTGGTAACCTAGACGTCTCCTCAAAGTGCTGTTAACACAGTGCTCCTGTGGGCCAGAAAGATCGTACTATATTATAAAATTCAGCCCAGTGACTCAGACTTTCCGGAATTCATCAGCTGTAAAGTATCCTTTGGTAACCTGTGCCTAACAGTGATTAATATATATCTACAACCTTCAAACCGACTTTCTTCTACAGAAATGTGGAGTCATTTAACTTGTATATTTCTTACGTCATAGTGTTACTGTGAAAATGTTGCTTGACAAGTTATGGTGCTTCTTGAAATTAAAGGTTATTTGATATGCAATCTTGAACCTTGTATGTTGTAAGCTAGACCCATTGAAGAACTAAGGAGTAGCCGGCACCTTAAATTGTCCGGCAATATCTACTTATATCAACAGCAAGAACAACGAAAAAAACGGTCTTCTATAAAGCTTGTGTGCTAACTTGCAGAGCAGGGCGAGTTCTGTTCCGCTGACTAACAGAAAGGGAGACAAGCTCCCTAAGACCAGAGCTTGTAATGTTCGCTCAAAAGTACTTCTAAAGTGCAGGAACGTATCTTACTGAAAGAGAAAATTATGTAATCAGATTTATTTATTTGCATATATTCTTTAATTTATACATTCAGTACACATGAGGGACCTCATGCATGTGGGCTCATACTTGGCCAGTTCTTTGAGTGAATATCTCGCACTGGGGCACAAGAGGTTAAATGCAGCAACATATGCGTCGGTCTTCTTTGTGCATGCACCTGTCATCGTCATTATTTCCTCGACTAGCATTGTACATCGTCTTCGGGACATCGCTTCACAGACATGTCATAATTCGTATCCGATAACGTGGTGCTTTTCATTTCGGTGCAGCTTGTCAGCGGTGCTGCGCATAAGCAATAAAAATTGGATTATAGTAAAGTTGTAACCTTTGTGGGGAATGACCGCTGTGATGGAGTCCGAGCTCAACCGTTGCACAGGATAAAAGCAAGCACAGTTGCACGTATCACCGTTATATCTCTGAATTGTCTACAAACTGTTTGAGTGATGTACCATTGGACATGGATTCCAACATGTGTGTTGGATGACTGGGATATTTAAGCGGAAGATTTCTTCGCCTTTTCTCCCAAATTTGTGGTTGATAGCTGCCGCCGTGGTGGCTATTAGACATAAGTCCATGACCCATTACATAGTAGGACACTACCTGCTATACCACAAAGGCCAATAAGCAATATAGTATTGTCTCTATATGCGATAGTAGGGTACCATAGGTTGACCGCAATGCTGTCACGGCATCACGAACCACATTTTACAGCATTAAATGTGTGTTTATATACGTACGATGGCCACGATGTGAAACCTTTATTATGCGAAATATCGTAGCTGATGGATTTCCATTATACTTCTTTGGCTCGGCATTAGAATCCCTCAAACCATAACACGAAGATATATCCTACATCCTATAATACACACGCAAAAAAGAATAAAGCGGAAAAAGCCTTTTTTGATGATGAATCAACAGCTTTGAACAAGTCACTGGCACAAAAAAAAAAGAAATCTCGATGGAGATTCTCATTTAGGCCACATTCCAAATGATTCGTTTCAATTCATTCGCTGCCTGCTACTTTTCGAGCAAATCTTTTTTTTTTCACGTTTAAAAGCAAGCCTCAGAGATTTTGTAAAAGTTCCTTCTTACAGCAACGTTTCTCTCTATTGCTCCATATAAATTTGATGGTGCGTTTATCTTGCTGTGGCGGCTGCATTCCTGCTAGCGATGAGCGTTACGTCTAGCCTGAGGCTGACACAGTCTTAAGATTCATAAACAATCTGCACTAGCAATAATATCAAGAGCCGCAGCATGTGCTATCGATTTGCCTCTCCAGGAGATCTAAAAAACGCGAACGGAATACGGCAGCGTCGTCAAATATAGATGACATGCCGTACTTAGTTCGACTTAGTCCCTTTGCAGTGCACTTGAAAGCAGGAATAGTGTGGCGCGCATGCGTTTCGTGCTACGTAAACGTTTTCTGTGTTCTTGGTTTTGTGTTTCATCTGAATTTTGTTTATGCAAGAAAAGTAGCACTAATAAAGACAGATGTGCAGTAGATCGCACGCTGCTAATATATTTGAAGCTCTTCCGGGAGTAACATTTCGGGAAATGTTTTATCGTTTTCTTTACTTTTATTTACCTTGTATTTTTACCTTGTAAATATTATTCAATTTGCGAGAAATAATGCAAAAGTGCTGGAGGCTTCCTTAATCGGCTGGCAACAACATACTGGCATGGCGAGTTTGCCAATAAGACGTGTCATGATTTTATTTTTCTATACATGAACTGTATTATCTAGTATATACGCATATGGTGCTCCGTTTTTTGGGTAATAGCGCTTCATCTTTTAAATCAGTTGTCCAGCGCAAAAAAACAACACAGACGACAGAGAAGCACACGCGGACAGCGAAATAAATCTCAACTGAATATTTATCATCAAAACTTCTTTCTGGGTGTGTTGGTGCATACTTGACATAAAAATTGTAACAGCGCAAACACATGCATCCACAAAGTAACAAGGACGAGACACAAGCGCTTCTGTCTCGTCCTGCTTACTTTGTGGTTGCATGTGTTTGCGCTGTCACAATTTTTAATGAATATTTATGACCACGACGTAAACATGAACGTGAATAGGCACGCGCAACAAGAAACCGAGATAACACAAAAAGAGAAAACACGAGAGGCAACGCAATCTGGTAATCACTTGTGCGTGTTTTTGAAGAATTCGATCTCCTTATCGCTTAAGAAGATAGACGGCTGGCCGATGCTCTTCATACTATTAACTAATGTGATAAGCATCTAGAATTATTTTTTTGTCCATGTCGCTATGTCTGTCTCAGATTGTCGTGTTGTTAAACAGTGGCTCGCATTGATGCTTCGTGCAGTGTGACACCAGGTGCGAAAATCGGTCATAATTTTGGAATTTTCTCTGGTGCTCTCGTAGCCTGAGGTATCACACCTTCCAGTCTGTCAAATATCATCAGCATCATCATCAGCCTGGTTACGCCCACTGCAGGGCAAAGGCCTCTCCCATATTTCTCCAACAACCCCGGTCATGTACTAATTGTGGCCATGCCGTCCCTGCAAATTTCTTAATCTCATCCGCCCACCTAACTTTCTGCCGTCCCCTGCTACGCTTCCCTTCCCTTGGAATCCAGTCCGTAACCCTTAATGACCATCGGTTATCTTCCCTCCTCATTACATGTCCTGCCCATGCCCATTTCTTTTTCTTGATTTCAACTAAGATGTCATTTACCCGCGTTTGTTGCCTCACCCAATCTGCTCTTTTCTTATCCCTTAGCGTTACACCCATCATTCTTTTTTCCATAGCTCGTTGCGTCGTCCTCAATTTCAGCAGAACCCTTTTCGTAAGCCTCCAGGTTTCTGCCCCGTAGGTGGGTACTGGTAAGACACAGCTATTATACACTTTTCTCTTGAGGGATAATGGCAACCTGCTGTTCATGATCTGAGAATGCCTGCCAAACGCCTGTCAAATATAGCTGTTGATATATTGGGCAACACGGCGATCTTGAACCGGCACAGCGGCATAAACAAAATAAAAATCGTAGAGACCTAACACATTAGCAACAGCAGTACGGAATGCATCAGCCAGCCGTCTATCTCCTTAAGCGATAAGGAGATGAAATTTTCCCAAACATGCACAAGTGGTAAAGAGAGCGTGCTGCCTTTCGTGTTTTCTTTTTTTGTGTGTGTGTGCGTTTGTGTGTGTGTTATCGTGATTTTTGTTGCGCATGCGTATTCACGATCGCATTCATGTCGTGTTGAATAAATATTTAATTGTGAGTCAGCGTGGTCGGGCTGCGCTTCTGTGTCGTCCGTGTTGTTCTTTAGTGTGGACAAGTAATTTAAAAGATGAATCAAGGCCAGCTAGCCCGAGTGTCATTCTACATCTGTAATAGCGCTTACTCTAATTACTGGTTTATTGGTACTAGCGACTCGTTCTATAATAAAGACCTAAGAAAGAGAATGCATTAGCATATTACTTTCCGGTTTGTCTGAGGCAGTTTGCATCCTCGGAAGTGTCCTATGGTTTTCTATAAATTGTATTCTGTAGAGACGTGGACAGTTATAAGCTTCGTAATGAAGTGTCCGCAATAACAGCGCTCCGACAACCCTAACTTTGCTGCCAATATCGATTTCAAATTGTTACTCCAGAGCATGTGCGTTCGAAACTTGACATTGACTCTCAAACTACTTCTGTTCGCAATTTTGAAGCTCGGCCGACCCTTCGGCGTACGATAAATGATGCGCTTTGATAACAATAGGACGGAATGTGCGCAGGATACCTTTTTTTCTGCGTGGAAGGAAGGGAGACCAAATAAGTAATGCGAAATAAAAGTTTGGAAAGCGCGGAGCTTGGCACGATGAATGTGGTTGGACAGGGGGATGCTAACTAACGTTACATGGTATCGTCCTTCGACGGGAACGGATAGAAAAATTGAATGCATTCTTCTTCTCGACAGTGATTATTCGCAGCATTCTGACACGCAGCATTGGAAGGTGGCTTATGAGCAAAAAAACTATTTAAAGCCCGTGGCAACCTGCTACGCTTCCTACGGATTCTCCCAATAAATCGATATATTGCCAACTAAACTAACATTTTTACTCTACGTGACACATGCAACAGCATAAAGCTTCATTTTCGTATACAGCTAGATGCTGGAAATGAAAAAGAAATACTGAACTAGTTTACATAGAGATAAACAATTATAATATGCGTTGAGAGTATATACTTCAAGGTAAATTGGATGGTCGTTTTCTTCCGACGTTTAGATTAAAAGCATGCTGCGAGATTCGCCGAGATTGATGACGGGAAATGCGATCTTTCTGACTGTAAGCTTGCATAAGCGTGCTGGTGAGTTCCTTCTATGCCGTACGCGCATCTCACAGAAATGAAACGCTGAGATGAATTATGAACTGAGTATAAAACGTTCTCCAAGTAAATGAAGGGAATATATCAACCTGTTATTGCAAGTGAAGTTCTAGTTCGTAGCAATTTTTTTCTTCCTTTTCTAAGCGAAGAATTCTTTCGCTCTCCTCCCCTCCCCCCAGTATGGCTTGTAATGTGCCCAGTTCCTCGAGCATTAACCAATATAACTAACCAATAAGTGTCCCCTGCGCATATCTCAACAGGTCTACCCGAAGGTGCCGCTTTAATTTGGTAATCATCCTTCGATACTTTGAGACCATTTTTTTACTATTTATTTCACTCAAAGTTTGCCTTGGATATAATTGCATTGTTGCCGACTTGTAGGACTCCATAATGAGCGTAATGGCAAAGAATAATTTTATATAAGTCGAGAACCTTTAAGTTACCGGTCAAGTGTGGACGCGACGCTAAGGCACTGGCTGAACCCTACGTCGAATCATGTAGTTGCTGAACCGTTACGAACTGCGTCCCTCAACGCCAACTACAACTGCAACTACCACGACAACCACTACATGGCTAGATCTATATGATGGGCCTCATGATCAAAGCAAGAATAATTCCTGATATGTGCCTTTTGCATTACACTAGATCAGAATGTATCCAAGGGAACGATGTTTATTCACCACAGCCGCAGCTTATTTCAAGTTCCTCTGTCTCGCTCAAAAACTGCGGTAGCTCGTATAAGTAGGGCATAACGTTACCTTTACAAGAACAAATGACGTAACACTGCAGAATTACAGCACCCCTCTGGAGCTGACCATGATATGTTTCACTGACGAAAGTAGCCACTCAGCCAAGCCCGAACGCTAATACAGAGAAGTACGAAAGAAAGTATGTGGGGAGGGAGCGAGAAAAGATCGCATTCCTACAGCGCAGAGGATGCAAGGACGGAATTCTAAGAACGAAATAGACAGACAGAGAGGAGAAGTGCATGCACGTGATAACATTCATTCGCGGCACACGACAACAGTTAACAGAGTCAGTTTTGTTGCTGCAGTTGCTGCAACTTATGCCGTTTTGTTGCTCTTAAGAATTGTAGAAAGGCTTGTGTAGCCTCGTGCTGCGACGCCTTACTAGGTCGGTATTTTCCGACGATCTCTTCTGACAATAGTCTCTCTTCAACGTGAACTAGATCAGTAGCGAGCGATCTTCACTCTACTGCGTATGTACAGAGGAGAGTCACACAAGACGTACTCAAGGGCCTCCTCATGAACGCAGTCATCACAAGCAGTTGACAGGAGGCTGCTATCTGCGCAGTAAATATAGGAACCTTCGAGAATTTAACACCGGGGTCCGATTAAAGGTTTGAACCTCTTCGTACTACAAAAAGGCGGAATTCTTTAACGCCTCTTGCTTGCAATGATTGTCGAAGATCGTGCCGCACCTCTAATTGCTATCCATGTAGCCCAGCAAAAATGTATGCATTTGCTTTAGTCTTTCTCTATTTCATCAATTTGTCACGGATACCTTCTTATGTATGCGTTTCCCCACGACGCGCGCGGTCAATGGCCCTGTAATACGATCGATATCTGGTGAAATCACGATTCATTAGCGAGCCGTACGTGAACATGCCAACGCCAAGGTTCTTCACCGAAGCCTTCGTTCTGCCCTCGCTCCTAATCTCCCCATTCTCGCGCGCTGACCTCATCCGCTTATCTTGCATTATTTTCTGTCTAAATTACGTCTAATTTTACTGTTCTTTCATGCCTCTCTGCCAAGGCCACATGTATGTAATTTCAGCTGTGTTCTTGAGCATACACTCGCAGAGGGGCAAAACGTGCAAGGTCAAATACGAGCTCCTAGTCAGCTAATGCTTAATGCTGTATCAGTGTGCGACCACATTGCTTTGCTCTGTTGTTATTTTTTATTTTTTTATTTTTCTTGTTTTTTTTTGTCGCACATCTCGCGCTGTTCATATAATTCCGATGCTACCTTTAGATATAGGGTGCCATACTTCGTCCACTTCTCCTGGTAACTTCCCGGTTTAGTTTCATCACTTATTATGTTTTTTTTTATGGGTTGGTGCTTGTTTTCTTCTGTTTGGACTGTCTGAAGATGTTGGCCTTGCTCAATTTTAAGTTTTTATTTCTGTCATCCGAGAGATTTTTGGCAGGGTGACCGAAAAATAACTTCCATTTTGATCCACGCGTTGAACAACATGGAGCAATAAGAAAATAATTAACCTACACGCGAGAGAAGATGTGGCGATGCTGTGAGGGAACAGGAATGTTAAGGGCGCGTACAGCAGCAAGTGTAGCTCTAGAACTCGGCTAGAAGGGCACAGTGCAGCACTGTTGAAGCGAAACTTTCTTAGCCCTTACTTAGGGTATTTTATCTAACCTCTATTGAGTGCGCCTATTCTTGTCTGTTTCATTTACATTGGCCTTTGTATGAAAAGTACAGAACCGTAAACAGAACGATGTCATAACAACTAGCGACAGTTGAAGCCTGATTGAATGCGCAGCTGGACACTGACGTCGAAAAGCGACGCTACGACTTATATAGTACGTAATTCACACAACGTTTCTTCCAACCTTTCCGCACCCTTAACTCTCACGCGTATCTAATGAGTCCCTGTCGACTGGGTTGTTTGACTAAAGGTTGTGCGCTATGTGTGTCGTTAAGTCCCTCACATGGTTTACTGGGTACGTGCGTAGTAGCAAGTGATTTAAACGGGTGGAAATCGTCAGCAAGGATTCTTTCTGCAGTAGATAGAACGGATGCGTTTCGCAAATAACTGGCAAACAGTGCTGTGAACTACCATCCAAAAGGAAAGAGACAATTGACGTCGTCAGGTGTGCATAAAGTAGATAGCAGACGACACTTTCTCTCAGTTGTGAATGGCGCCTCCTCTGTAGATCCAGACAGCTGCGGTACAAGAAGAAAACAAACGAACTTAAACCACGGACACCGTGGTAATATGTAAATAATGATACCTGCACATTGTACAAACGATGTGTTGTGTTTCTATGCATATTTCTAAAAAATTAAGCAAGTTTCGCTTACATGAACAGGCATCGGGGTTGTGTTCTGTCAGAAGCCTTTTCCTCCTTTTTTTGCTCTATACTGCTTGCTCTTTCCTCCCTGTTGTCATTTCTCTTCTTCGCCTCCGCACTTCTTGATTTTTATTCACAGCATCAAAACGGCGCGTACATATAAAACATACATCCAAGATGTCGTTGTATGCAGTGTATTTCTTATCGTGTACAAAAACGGCTCTCTAAGGAAAAAGCAATGAGAGCTGCTTATGCTTTCTCCTAAGCTGTTCAGTTGCCATTCGCACTTTGTGTAATCAATGTGACATTACGGAGAATGAGGAGGTGCGGAAGGTGATTTCACACATTTGCTATACTGATACCATTACTTTCTCCTTTGTTAAGTGTGATATAGGCATTAGGGAGTGAAGTTGGCAATCATCCATCCACTTTTCGCGATATCTCTGTTGGCCTATAGGCATCGATGTCAGAAACGCTTTTTTCTCATTGCACTATTCCGCAACTTGTTCGCGCTCTTAAGTTAGTTGCTTCTGAACACGGAAAAACCTAAGCAAAAAAGAAAGAAAGAAAGAAAGAAAGCCTTGAATATTATTTATCATTATTTGACTTCAAAGCTTATATCTAAAACAGTTCAAATACATCGACACCCGGAAGGGCTGCTTGGATGGCTTTCCGCTTCACGGGCACTCATTTGAAATCGAAGTGTTTCGCGAGCAACGCGCAGCATTCAACTGAAAGGGTGCTAGGGTTGTTCTGTGTGGTATCAAATGCGAAATGGTTTCGGGAGCCAAACGGGACGGAATTGCGCCTGCGCAAGAACACGTATAGGCGTGCGCGCTCGGCGAAGTGGAACCTAAATTGATGAATTGATTGAAAAACGCGCGTTCACCCTTCGATATGGGAACCGTCCTTGATGGATGCAGGGAAGGAGGACGTGAGGCAGCGTTAGCTGGAATATTTTGAAATCGAACCAAAGGAGACAAAATGAAGCTCAAGCAAGACATTGGCACGAATGGCGCAACCCATTCTAACCGTCTGCAAAAGCCGAACATTTCTTTCGAGAGCTCCGAATTTCCCTACTTACTTTTAATCATTTGCGTTTACAAGCAAGGATTATCCACGCCACCGTAATAGCTTCACCATAACGGTTGTCAAGAGTAAGGTGAGTTACAAACGTTGGTGAAGCAGACGATGCACACAGAACAAGGTATCCTCTACAGCTAAAAAAAAAGAACAAAATCATAGGTGCGTACTGACAAAGTACCCTACCGCTAATGTTAATGCAAGCACCGATACCAAGAGAGAAAACGAATAGTAATTTTGTACAATGATCTTATTTACAAGCTTGTGTAGAGTTGCTTCCACTTGGGGAGCTCACTGTGATAGTACCTGCTCAACACCAAGATAATGGAAATATTGGGCTTGCTTTTTTAACTTTGCCCACATTCCCTCCTTCTTTAATTCCTGCCTTTGTCGTCTCATTTAGTGTAGTGTCCTCATTTTTTTTTCCTCTCCGTTTCCTGCCGTATATTATAGATAACTAGATCACACGTCTGTGAGCTGGCATTGTAAACATGGTGAAAACTGCTGCCGAATGACGTTTCATGTTTAAAACCGGACATGCTGTAGGGAGTGGTAATTCATCTGTTATTTCTGCTAGCGAATGAATGCCCATATGCGTATTTTTACGTGTTGTTGCTTCCAATATACTTGTTATAGTATGTTTAAATAAAGAAAGGCCACCAAAGTTTATTGAGGAATGAAGAAAGCCGCCTATCGTTTCTTGCCATAACGTATAATAAATTAAGTATAATAAATTAAGTACATTAAGTATTAAGTACATTAAGTATAATAAATTGCGTCTGACCCATATTGTAAAACAGTACAATGACAGAGCACGTGTAGTTTTTTAAGGTTTCTTTATAAATCCCTCTGCCATATGATGGCTCAATGAAAACGGAGAGCAAACGCTTTTTTATGCTAACCTTGTGACTTATTGTGAGTTTTGGTAATCCAATAAGTCTATCATTTCAATTTTTGCCGTCTGATTCAGTAAATTTTTTCTAATTTTTAATAATTTTTAACGCTTCCAGCGATCTCAGTCATGCATAAGTGATATGAAGCGTAACAGGAAACAATAATTTCGAAAAACTTCCCCTGATACGCCATTTAACCCTACCTTAGTTTAGAATAATTTATCTATCTGCTATAGGCACATAAAAGTGGAGGCCAAGTTTGTCCCAGTATACAATACGTTGTTAGGTAGTGCATCATTGGACCTTTACTAGCTGGAGCCGTAAAAACAAGAATGCCTAATAGGGTAAAGGCTCATCTGCGATCACAATGACTCTCGCTGATTCATCAATTTGTTTCTAACGTCACTACACGTGAAGGCCTGCTTCCTTGCAGCGCTACGTCGCATGACCTATGGCTTAGTATGACTTGACAAGCAAGACTTGTTTGCCGTATACCGCATCGGATGTTGCTCGACCCCATTTGTAGATTCGGTCCGTCCACTTCTCTGTCGACGAGGCACGCGATTGTGCTAGACAATGCAAGAAGAAGGACCTCGTATCGTCTTCTAGCCATGAAAACCATGGAGCTATTCATGGAGCTTTTTCTTCCGGAAAAGCTGAAAGGCGAAGCCTCACCTGTTCCCAGAGTCATTCGTATTCTATTGCTCCTGCCAGCATTGATGTGCCGGAACGCCCTTTCCTTAGATGTTCAACCCACTCTAGCTTTCCAGACCATGCCTGCCTGTGTCTTCTGATCAGGCATCAAAGGCTGCGGCTGCTTGTAAGACTTATCTATAGGAAAGGTTGCACGGAGGACTCGTTTTGTCCTGGTGTTCGCGTGTGCGGGACATTAGTGAGCAAACGTTCGTGCGAAATGGTCCTGCCATAGGCAGTATGACAGGTCCGGATACTATGACGTACACCATCTTTGGAGATGAGAAACACTTTGCCCTTCATGCTGGATGATACCAACACAGGTTTTCGACGAGATGGTAATAGAAAAGGCAGTTTTCGCACAGTACGCATCATAATCAAACAGGAATGAATACAACGAAATATATTTTGGTACCAACGTATCGTTCAAAGCGTTGCCCGTACACGAAGAAAATACAAGAATACACCTTAAGAACGATCAGTTTTGCTAGCTCCTTCTTTTTACCAATAATTAAGGAATGGAACCACTTCCCTGAAGACGTAGTAAATGTAACTGATAACAGTGTCTTTTTTTCGTCCTTGCAACTTGTGCCATGTTTATTATAACTTTTTATCACCTTACCAATTGCATATTGTACTAAATTCCTAGCGATTTGCTATTATTCTTATATTCTGCATTCTGTTTTCATATTCTTCTTTAGCGATGTGCTTAAGCTATGTCGACTTTGTATGTACGCCCTTCCCCTCCCCCTGCTGTACAGCCATTACGGCGTTGCAGGAATATTCTAAATAAATAAAAATAACAACTTTCTCACCACGAAAACAAATATAGCTTCACGAGGACACAGTCTTGAGACGGAAGCGTTTTATAGGCGAATAATTTCTGTAATAAAGTTAAAAGCCGCATTCTAATGCTTTCTTCGGATGACGTTAGAAGTTTTGCGATTCTTGCTGCATCTTCTCCCTCCAGCGGGCTGATCAGTTCATGTGAGTTCAAGATCATGTGAATGTTTAGTTGACACTGCCAAACTGTATTGTTTTGCCTGTCAGAACCTAATGCGCTTTTTAAGAAGTTTTGTCTACATTGGGCACAAAAGAACAGCGCCGACCAGGTATAAGAAACAAGATTCGCACTACAGTGGACAGCCATTATTTTGTTCGTCGCATGCGCAATCGCGAATGTCTTTATTATGACATTAGTCAATGACGATGCTGTCAACGGTCTGAAAAAAGAAGCAATATTGACGCATATACTTTCTATATCTTTTTCCTGTCACTGTATTTCCCAGTGTAGGCGCTGTTGCAAATTTATGGCTTGGCGAAAGAAGCATCTGCCTTAGCCGACTTTAGCGCAAGGCCATGAATTAGTTATGCAAAATAGAAGTGAGGGGTGCAGACAGGACACAAGAGTAGAGAGGTAGACAACACGAACGCCATGAATTAGAATGCGCGCGTCCGCAAGCTTCTCCCTTCTGAAATGCGAGTGAGCGCCACAGGAGAATACGTGCATAAGTAGATGTGAATCAGCGATGGAAGGCGCGTACTTAGCATGCAAAGTGCACGTGCAGACCGAGTCAAATCGATGTGGATTTCGTATTCAGCGAAGAGCGCCCCCGGTGGGGAAGTATTTTGCTGCGAAGTCTACATCCAGAATACACGTGAGCCTTTTCCTGTCTCATGGGCACCAGTAAGGCACTATGTGATCATCGGTATAGGGAGGCCAGGAACCTCGAAGGTTTCCTAAGGAATCGACGCCTCAGTGCAGGGCTGTGTGGACTAGGTAGAGATGTCCTGTGAGTAGCCTTATTTGGAGCACAAAGTAAGCATCGTTACGGTGATAAAACTGTCCAAAAAATATTTGAATGACATCTGTGCGATGTGCAATAGCTAAAGTCTGGGTTTGAGCTGAAGTCTGGGCGAAAAAAAGTAACGTCACTATGTTCAGGATGCAATATAAGCGTTAAAAAATATTACGTAGCCGCCCACCAAGCGCCATAAAATGGGACAAAAGAAGGTAAATGAAAAAAAGAACTCGAAAAAGGAACACGAGAGAAAGAACGACGCCCTTTGGCTTTCTGCATCAATACGACGAGCGCTGAGATGTCTTTGTTCTTAATTACACATTTGACGCTCCTGTAGCAATCGTTATTTTCCCTTCGTTTAGGATAACTCTTTCTACTTACATAGGTACGCCTCTTCCATGGATGAGGTCCCTATTACAGTTCTCGCGCTAGAACTGTTCGCAAGATGCCAGCCAGTCATGACGTCGTGCATATTATTAGCGAACATGGTCAGCTTATGGCTAATAGAAATTACGAACAGAAAGTGTTATGAATTCGGCTCAAGATACTTTCTCCGCTTTGAAGCGGTTCTGTGCAGAACAATAAGACAGTCACTGGGAAGGATCTACTAAATTTGCGCGCAGAAGCTTAGCGCAAAGTGTTATAGGCACCTCCGAAGCCACAAATCAGCTTAGGACATGCCTTTAACTTTAGAGAAGAACTCTTTGTAGCATTGCCTTTCCATTCCCCCATGAAAGCCGCCCGCCATAGGGAAAGGCTTTGAACAAGAGAGGACACACGGTGAAAACTAGGCAACAGGAAATACGTCACGCTTGTATTAACGCCGACCGTTTGCTGCCGCGAGCATCGAAAAAAAAGAGAATGTGAAATGAAGTTAATAGACATTCATTAATTTTTTATGCTTTCCCGGGAAAACTAATAATACCTGGGTATAAATTAAGTTGTACTTCGTGGCTTACTTTTCTTCCGTTGCCTAGCGACAGGCGAATGACGCGCCAAATGCATGCGTCATTCGTCGGACACGCCACCGAAGCGAGCGACACTGGCTGCGCATCTGAGCGTTGGCCTGTTCGGCGGTCCGTCTGCATGTTTTTCTATTTTTGGATTTAGCTCGGTTTCTTAGGTTCCCGGCCAATTCTTGCGTTCCTTCTGCACTTCGACACGGCACCACTGCACTATTAGACTACGGCAGGTTGAGAAATTTTGTTCGACAGTCTGCGACTCATTTCAAGCAATTAGGATTACGGCACGGAACCTAAACTTGTGACGCAGTTAGCGAAAAACAGCCCGGCGTTATGCCACGGGTAAGTTTAATTGACGACTCGTACTGGGAAATTTTTGCGATGCTTTCTGTGCGCTCCAGTATATTTGACCTTATTTCGGTAGTTTTTGGAAGCGCTGGTCGCACAAGGCGCTGTGACGCAGTTTAGCGTCCACTGAAACTTACTGGGACATGTTTTGGCGCATTCTCTAATTCCCGTCATAACTATGACGAACTTTCGTTACTTTTTGGGGTACCTTTCAAGCGCAGTGACCGAGCCTGGCGTCGTGACACGGTTAGAGAAAAACCGCTCGCCGCTGGTACGTAGTTTCGTGCTTTAATGCACTGACAAGTCAAGTTAGTGGCGCTTTCTCTGGCGCACAACATTGTTGTAAATTAAATTCGGTACTATTTTGTTATTATGAGGCACGTTCGCCGCGTCTGGCCTTGTGACGCAGTTAGCCAAAAGCAGCTTGGCTATGTGGCGCAGTTTTTTCGCGTGTACTGAATCTTACTGCGACAAGTTCATGAGAATTTTTATTGCCCCGCAACAACCTAAACTTTCTTTCGGTACTCACGCTTGTCGAAAACGCGACGAGCAATTGCCAAGAGTGATAACATGGGGCTGTGCTGCTTGCGCCGGCAGAACGCGTGAAAGATAACGCCAAAGAGCTCAAACAGCAGGAACTTTTAACTCGAACATTCTGTCTTCTGAGCGACTGTAGACAGGCTTTGCACCCACGCATTTGTCTTGAGTGCAAGTAGAATTCTGCGAGCGTCCAGCATAGTCTTGTTGAGGGCCTTTGTTGTAGCCACCTTTCTGTATTCGTAGCGCACTTTCGCCTCGATTGTAGCCAAGTTCTTTTGGAAACTGACACTAACCCGTGTATTCGTGCTCTTCAAGTGCAGGAAGTAAGTCACAGGTATAGGGGAATGCTTGGAAATGGGTTGTTTTCGTGGTATTGTACGGTATTATTTGGGATGAGTCGGGTATATTCTACTCCATGCATGTAAAACCAAATTGCTTTTGTTTGTGATGCCACCCATTCACCACTTTCGCACGTTTCGCCTCTACACGCATTATCCGCGTGTGTTAGTACCAAAATTACACATGCTTCTAATTTACTTTTTTCAACTGACGTCATCCGGTGGAGCTTCGAACGGGAACTACTGCTGCTTACCTGGTGCCACAACATTGGACGAACGCACAGAAAGCCCGCAATGGACATTTATATAGAATAAAATAAACATTTCCTCATTTCACAAGCCGTCTTGCGTCTTTAAGAAATTGCACGTGGCACGTATTTGATGGTAGCTTGTAAAGATCGATCGCAAATCCTTTTTACTTAATAACAAAACAATTTCGCACGAAGACCGCACGTGGTTAAGTTGTCAAAGCAAAAAAAAAACTAAAACACGTCGATCAGCGCAACCGGCGTAATGCACACCAGCTAGCATTCAAAACGCGCGCGCACAAAACCCAAACCGGAAATGTGGCTCAGGTGTTAACGCCGGTGGCTTGGTTCGCTGCAGTTAATTCGGGCGCGGCGCTCTAATGGGAATGTCCGCTCTTGTTGAATCGTTTCTCCATGCGTCCACTTTACTCGCGTGTTTTCAGCCTTGGGCGCTATAAGGAGTTCTGTTTTCTCTATCCTAGCTCTTGACGATTATAGCTTTTACTGGTAGGCACATTGAGTTACGCATTCCATTAGTTGAGTTTGATCTATTGGTTTTAATTGTTCAATGCAATATTACTGCTTGAGAAGTAATTTCTTACTCTTTTCCCACCATTCAATTGAAAATCGTCCAACCTTGAGTTGGTAACATTGTTTTTGCCTTTTCTACACCAGTGTCCGCGCCACTGGCCTTCACCACACACCCGACCCCCTTCGTACAGAAGAATAATGCTATCTTGCTGACGCAGGTGAGTGTGGACACGTTGTCGTAAATTAGAACAATTCTGCGGATGTATCCGCAAGTTTATTCTTCCCATCAGGCACCACTTTCATGGAACCTAACTTAACCTAACTTTTCACTTTCGTGTTTGTTTAGGAGGCAGAAAACTGAAAGCGGTGATGTGAGAGGATCGCATGCAATGTGGGTTCGTATTTGGTACACGTATGAATTATTTTGCTTAGTTTGTATAGGTCTCATATCACCCATAGTGGCCAGTGCACCGATCCACTTTACGGCACTTCTATGTACGATCTAATAACAAAAATTGACAACGAAAATAACCTTTACAAACACTGACCTCAGGTCCGAAGTCCTTGCGGCTCCTTGGACGCATGGCGGAGGAGTACTGTCTTCAGAAATAAACGCATCACGTTGTGCTATATTTTAGCTGATACACACGCCTAAGCGTTTTATCACGAAGGCGTTGAGTCAGCGGATCGAAAACTCTAAATTAGGAAGACTGCGCGCAGATCGAATAGGTGTCAGTTCCCGAAAAATAAAGCAAATAATTAGACAATTGCGACCGAACAGGTACATGAACAAAGCTACTAAGCAGGAAAAAACTTTATGGTAACAATGGTGATCAAAGTATTTAAAAGTTGCTCTTACACAGCCAAAATATGCGCACCAATCTCTGCTGGCAATGACTACGCAGTTATGCGTGGACTGTAGGCAGCAAGCATATATATTCATAGTATCACACTGCTAAATTCTATAGACTTGGGATCAATAGTATAATACCGTGATAGCCGAGAGCCCGGAATGTTTATAGAAGACGCGTTATGATTCTAAAAGGATTTGGGAGAACGGTTTAGATAATTGGGGAGATACATGGAAGAGTGAAACGTGCAAAATGGGTGTTCAAGTTATCTGTGTTGTTGAACCCAAATTTCTCAGTTTCTAATAGCGCTACGTCTTGTACCTTTCATGTGTCAGGCTGATGGTGGCAAACTACGATCCATTTGTATATTCCCTTGCTCTTAAATGTATTAGCCCCCGTATCGAACATATTTTACCGTTGGCTAACTCCCAGGAATTTTGGCAGGAAAGTGTGCCGCTCCCGCAGTGCCTGAGAATAAATCACTTCAGTTCTGAGTTATTGTCACGTTTAGCCTTGTCTAGCGCCCTAATTTCTGGGCAGAAAAGTGTCGATTAGCGCTTTCCCGAAGCTCTAACGTGATCGCTACATGTCGACGGCGTTCAAATGCATCAGAACATGCTCAAGCTATAATATTGCGAAGCTGGCTAGGTAATCAAATTGCAAAGATGACAATACGCGTCACTCATATTAAGTATAATAATTATAACGCTATGCGGGACCTGAGGATTGATATAAAGATGTTCAACGCCTTTTAGAGCACAGCCTACTAATAAACACCTGACTGTATGAAAGTCTGCGAAGCTCAATAACATGTATATATATTAAATGTTTCAATATTGGTTTTCGTGGAGGACGGCGACAATAAGGGCAAAACGTGTTACACCATATCATAAAGATGTCTGGTTAATCTAGCTAAAATAGCGAAAGCTATTTATTGAAATTCAGTATTTATTTATTGTATGTTACAGCCCACGTGCTTCAGTGCAGGAGATTGGACTACGAGAATGAAATGCTCTAGAAAAAGACATGAAAAATGAGAAAGACACACAAAGAATGGGGTGCTTTTCTTAATTTGACCAAAGAAATAAAATATCGGGGTACTAAAGCACCTTTTTAATGCAAAGCTTGTAACATACGCGTTGCATGGGAACGAAAAAAAAAAGGACACTCCTCGGAACGCGGCAGTGTGAGTCACCGTTTCAATGCGAACTTAGTGCCTTGACGTACGAAAATGAGATAAATAACCCATTTTTTTCAAGCCTTATAAACTGATCTGGCCATCAGGAATCTACATCCTACTAAAAGAGCGTAAGGCATTCCGCAGATGGTACCCTGTGGAAGACGATGAACGTTACAGAATGGGCGCCAAAACAAGGGATGCGCAGTTGAGGATGGCAGAAAACTATGTGACGTGATGAAATTAGGAATTTTGGAGGCGAAAGTTCGATGCAGCTAGAGAAAGACAGGGGTAATTGGAGATCGCAGGGAGAGGCCTTTGTCCTGTAGTGAACATAAAAGTAGGATGATTATGAATATGATGATGATTTCTAGGTACTGTTTAATGTCTCCTTGAATGATCCCGTATGGAGAGCAAAGATGGTTGCAGGCACATCTGTAGGGCACGTACATATGGTTATATTAACGAATTTGTTGGCCGCGCTACCACTCCGTCGTTACTAAGTAAGAAACACATTTGCGTCGAACCTGTCAGCCAGCAACTGCAGGCCAATTAGTTTTTTCTAAGTTCAAAACAGCATTGCGATCAAACCAACACGGAAAGTGACTGAAGTGGTGGAGAAGCTATCGCTTAAAATTGGTCAAAAACAGGGCACTGTTGAAGTAAACGAAGAAATTTCTTAAAATGCACCCCATTCCGCTACCGGTATAATTGTTATAATTTAAACACCAGACAATTCGCAGTAAATATATTTACCATCGTCGCATATCAAATCTTAGTACAGCATCACTTGGTGTCTTCTTTGGCCGTCTACAAAGTGTTGTTGGAGCGGGCGGGAACAAAGCAGGTAGCTCGGACAAATCGGCACCCTGCTCGGCTTTCATTTCATGGTTGAGTGATAGGTACAATATTGTCAGCGTCTTCATTAGTCCACAAGCTATAGCATAGGCACCAGCTAATTACAACGTAAGAAACGCCTAATTAAACAGGCGTCACAAGCGAGGCGAAAATGGCGGCAGGAAAAGCTTCTTTTGTGATGTCATACTCATCCATGAAAGAACCTGGATGGTCTCAACTTTTTGCACGAAGAAAAGGGGCTTGTGTCACACATAAAGAACGAGAATCACAAAGCCGTAATTGTTTTTTGCGCTTCCTGTGGCGGGTATCAAAGAAGTCGTGCTGCGCCTCTTCAAGCCAGATCCGCCGTCTTGGTTGACGCTGCAGGTTATAATAAAAGTAAAGCGCCCGGCATGACGCTATTCTTGTATTCTTTCTCATGTGCTGGCGCCCCGCTCTTCAGGACGTAGCACGTCAGTAAATCGTCCTTCGTTGCTTTGTGGTGCTGTGAAAAAGAAACCGGCGAGGCGTTAATGTCTCGCTGTCTTCCCCGCTCACAGCTCGACACCGCCTTACTTGTCTTTGTCTTGTCGGAGACAAAACGAGAAAAAAAATGTGTTTAGTCATTGTAGACTAACCATTGCTCTCAGAGCCTTCCACGTGTTTAACATTTGTTTTCTTTTGTTGCTCAGAAAGTTGAGGGCTGCTGCCATTTTTGTACAGCTGCAAGTCAAGATCGCTTCAAGTTGCTTGTGAAACTTTTCCAGCTTTCCGACACGTGTCTGGTGTTATGACTTTGATGAAATTGGTCGAAAAATGTAGCATGCTTCGCATGCGTGACGTTACGAGACATTTGTGCGTGAACGCGACGACACTGCAGCAGTACCTTGCAGCGCGAAGAGTACATTTAGAGACGGAAACGCTGCTTGCAGGTCACAATGTTTCGACAGCCTTGGCTATGTTGTAAAGTGCACTCTGCATTTTCCACGTATGTGTGATCCTTGTAAGTTTGATGACGATGGGTGCGGGGATCAATGTGTGTAGCTGCAATGCAGAAATACAGCCTGCACAATAAATGTTCTCTAAGACCGCCGCATTAAGAGAAACAATTTTTATCTTGTGCTTACGTTTTGAATAGCAGCATGGTGCGCTTTTCGTATAGTATTCACCAGAAGGTTTCTCAGAGATGCGCGATGAATCATGTGTAGCACTGGAATGTGGTGCCGTTACAGATTTACTTCTTACAAAATGCTTGGAGTTTAACAATGACATGGTATTCATCCAGTTCCTATTTTGCTAACCAGAAGACTGCTTTAAAAGAAAATGCATCAATGAAAGACATGAACCCTCAAATAAATAGCTCCGCACGATACATTGATTGTGGGAGCGCTACGAAAATATGTACGCAAGTTTAAGAATGCCCAAATCGAAGCAATCATACTGCTCAACACCCAGAGCAAGTCTGTCGACAAGCCAAACAAGAGACTATGCGACATAGATTCACTCAACTCGTATTGACTATGTTACTTGCATAACCCTGCGTACTGCATAAAAAATGGGGATATTGAAATGTGTGTACATGCGTTTGGTGCCCGTTTTGAGTGGGATATTAGCAGACTCCTAAATCAGAATAATATAAGGCCGTTTTGTGCGCTACAGGTCCTGACGAAACCTGGTTTTCACCCTAACATGAGCTTCCAAACAAATAAATTATTAGTTTTTGCATTACGATATCTCCAGGCACCGGATGTTTTGTAATGCGGACTCATATTACCCTGACACGAGAAAAAAATACACAATGATAAAGCAAGTGAGCTAAGCTGTAAATAAGTTCAACAAGGTAAAGTTGCAAAAGCAGGCCCCTGCTCTTTCTTGCAGCTTCTTCGTACTGCTGAATTTCCATGTTATCCCGTATGATGCGCTTGAATCGGCTTTTATAAAGCAGCAGAGCCTTTTTCACTAATTTTGCCCCACCGTAGAAGACTGTTGCAGTGCTTTTGTATAAAGGAACTGATGTTCGATTGAAGATCTTCAGAAAAGACTTCCTATAGCTTTATTCTTGGCAGGTCCAAGGAAAAGAATGACATTGAGCTAGGACTTCCGAAAGAGTGATCTGCGAGCAGTTCGTAACACAAAAGGATACTGTGGTACAAAATACAGCAAATACTGTCGTGCCAGGATACCATTGCACTTTATGGAGCCGTTCAGAAAATCAGAAGTTCCGACAGAATGGTGTCGTAATTTTGGCAACGGTGGCGATATACCAACTTCGCTTTCCGAATCCCTCACCCTATTTTTGAAAGAAACAAAATAATACACGAGGAAGACACAAAGCGTGAACAAGCTGCCGTAAATCACTGGCTTTCTGAAAAACTGGGCTGCGGACCACGATACAGGGAATTGATAACAGAGCGCAGGGTGTTGACTTGAAGGAGTGGCATGCGCAGGTCCTCGACACAGGCTAGTCGGAGCCGATCCGTACCGGTAAGCTGAGTGGTGAAATATCGCCTGTCACCATTTCCACGGCTTGTAATCGATTTTTAGAACAGAGTGACGAAAAAAGAGGCAGAACTGTGAAACACTAGCTGTAAACGATATCGAAGGGTGTGGGTGCTGAAGAATCTAATCTCACACACATTTTTTTTTTCATGGAGGAGAAATAGTTTCAGAGCGAATATAGGCCGTCCATAGTTAGGGTACTCGTTGTTACATCGGTGTTCAAAACGTGTCAGTGATATAATACTTTGGAGATGACTTGCATGCAGTAAAATGAACAAAAAAAAACATGTCAACAGGGGGCTTCGATTTCAGTCAGAAGAGGAAAGTAAAGGTTCGTTTCAGCAATGCTCGATGCTGTAGCGTCGTGCCGCAGGGGAAAAAAAGGCAGGAACGTGAGGAAACATCAGTGCCTGATATGTACCTGCCAAGTTCAGACTGCCTGAATTTGGGACACGCATATTTCGCACTTTCAAGGCAGCATTTTCAGCATCCCTTCAGGCAGCGAGAAAATCTTCCCCGTTCAACCTTTCCAGACTCTTGTCATTCCTTCCGCGAGCGCTGCCCTCCCTTACAGTCACAGTGACGTTGATTAAAAGGAGCAAAAGAAGAAGCCGTGGTTGAGCGTGGCCTGCCGTCATAATGGAAGGCTTCCTCCTTTACGAAAAAGAGCTCTCGAGCCTTCGCTCAGTTATCTCGCACTTGAATAGACCGTCGGTGTCTGCTTTGTCCTTGAGCATCTGCAAGCTTTAAGAGCGGTGGTGGAAACGTTGTGCTTGGTCATTCAGGGATTTCTTGTAGGTTTAATATGATAAATGGAAACGTTGCTGTTTTTTTTTCGGTTTTCAATTTGGTTCTATTTCTTGCATTTATTTCCTCGGCACCTACCTTTATTGCGCGAACATTAGGAAGGTCAAAGTAGAAAATTGTGTTTGCGAAATCGAGAAAGCTGGTCATGTGATATATATATATATATATATATATATATATATATATATATATATATATATATATATATATATATATATATATATATATACACACGAGAAGAGATGGAACCGAGGGGCCATATTTTTATTAATCCTACCATAAGCAGCCAACATGCAAAGCCACCAAGGACAACATAGGGGAAATTACGTCTGCTTATAGATAGAATAAATGAATTAATAAACTAATGGAAATGAAAGCGGAGGAAAAAAGAACCAACCCATGTCTTTGCCTTACGCATGCGATGCTCTTACCAATAGACGAGCTGCAAAACAAGAACCATCTCTCAGTGTGTACAAGAACCAACCAGCGGCCGTTATTGTGCAGGAGTGACGTGTGCATTTAGCCTCTTTGGTACGCGTGATGCCCAGCGCAGCGTACTGAATCGACGTTTGTGGCGAACCCATCACATTTCGTGCTGTCGTCGGATGACTGTGGCTTGGCGCTATGCCAGAGAACTGCTCCGTGCCACTGTGCAAGCAATTTGGTGGCTTTGACAAGTCTGGGCAAAAAGTAAGTACCTTCTTCTGCGTTGCAGCTCCGTCGTTTCCTTGCGTTAGACAGTGGCTTGTTTATGTCATAAACATACTTTCCCTTATTTTTATCGCTAGACATGTGACTTATTCAGCTATAACTGATCTCGGTACGGGTTAGCGATGAAAATATTAGGTAAATGTATCCAAGCTTGAAACCACTTGAGGTTTGAAGGATGTGACACGATGTTTACTGGACGTTGTCACACCGTTTCGTCCCACTTGTCCCACTAAGCACAGGGCTATATCGTTGGGTTACACTGTAAAAGAAGCGTAAAAGACCCTGCTGTGTGCGTATAACACTTTTTAATGGCGGATACAATTTGTGGTTGTGCCGTGTGATGTGGTCAAGCAAGAAAACCAAATCTGTGTTGACGTACGATGTGAAACATACAATTGCATTCCGCCTGACGGCTTGATTACGGTGCACGCGCACTTTTGTCGAGCGCTGAATGCATGTCAAGCAATATTTCGCGTTGTATTTTGCTGTAATATTATCGCGCGTTGCTTCTTCCTATGGTGTTATTATATGGGTCATCAAAATAAAAAGAAAACCGATTCCCATCAGTTGTCCTAAAACCGTGCGCAGATAAGCACCTGAAATGAGTAGTTCGCAATGGCGAAGCCTTGTGCGTAAACCGCGGCTAACAGATTTGTCGAGTGTTTGAAACCTTAACTCTGTTTCACAGCATCGTCAATTTTTCGTTTTAAGAGATCACTGATGAGATATGTCTCAATCAAGAAAGCTTTCTGAATATGAACTTTTATTTCCAGGTGTCATATCTCAGCTTCCCAAGACACCAGGACATGTAAAAAAGGGGATTGCAGTCATCAGGCGGCATCAAGGCCCACTCTTCACAGTTTTGAAGGCCACCAGAGCCCGCTCTCTCCACTTTATTCAGAGTGACACTGTTGCTAATGTTGCTAATGGTTACCGACACTTGCACCAGTCTGTTGTGTCAAACGTATTTTTATTCAAGTAGATAAAGCCGTCAATGAAGCCACCACCTCAACAAGCAACGCTTCAGAAAGTTGCATCGTCAAAAAGGAAGTGGAATGCTAATACTCAAGAGCTTCCCACTGCAGGACAAAAGGTAGACACTCGCATCAATTATAGCCAAACACAACACAAGGGAAACTCACCAGATGGCTAGAACAAAGATGCATTTGATGAAGGCACTGATCTCCTCAGTGATGAAGATACGGGCTCCACCTTGCTTCCTGACAAACAGCAACAGGCACCAGAAGAACCAGCCTCTGTAGATATTTCTGCATGCAGAAATAAATATTTCTGTCCTATAGCAGGAGCTGGCTGCAAGCAAAGCAAGCGAAGTAGGTACACAAGTTGAAAATCAACACCTGAATCTGCAAATAAGTTCTTTAGGAGAGATTATTGTTCTCCTAGAAAATGAACTCACTGCAGGCAAAGCAACCGCAGCAAGAAATCAGCGCCTGAAGCTACAAATGAAGGCACAAAATTATAAATTAAAGTTGCTTCGTTCAGAACTTGTCGTTGCACAGAAAAATATTGACCTGCTGGAAGAATTGCTTCTATTTGGAATTAAAAAATTGAGGGACTACCGTGATGACACTGAGTTTTACACTGGACTGCCCAGCTACAAGCACTTGTGTTCTCTCACGCATCTCCTTTATTTAGGGGGATATGGCGAGAGCATTGCAGGCAAGCGCACGAGGAGTAGGCTACGAAATGTTGAATATAGTGGCCGGCGACCATAGGTTGGTTTGAAGAACCAACTGTTTCTTGTGCTTGTTAAACTTCGAGTTGGCTTATGTCACTTAATCCTCGGTCGCTTGTTCAGCGCCTCCGTCAGCACGGTGACAAGAATTTTTTATTCACTGCTTGACTAAATCTATTTGCAGGTAACAGCAAGGAAAACGTGAATATCCCGACGAGTTATTGATGCTGCCGCGCCATTTGCTTTCAAGGAGGAATATCCATCAACACGTGTAACCTTGGATGCCACTGACATTAGATGTGGTGTGCCAACGTCTATCGGGACGCACTCACAGGTCTATTCCCCGTACAAGTCTAGCTATACGTTCAAAGCACTCGTATAGGCATCTCCCCTCGCGAGTACTTACTTTTGTTTCCGAACTATTTACTGGGTGCAAGTCTGACAGACATCCTGTGGACAAGAGAGGATTTTTAGACCTGAAGTTTGACGCAAGTGACTCAGTCATGGTTGACAAGGGATTTAAAATAAAAGACCTGCTTCAGAGCAAGAAAGTGATGCCGAACATTCCACCTTTCCTTACGCATGGACAATTTGCTCTCGGAGAAGTCAAGGAGACACAGGTAATCGCAGTAATCAGGATTCATGTGGAGAGTACGAGCAATAAAAACAGCGCTAAACGACGGGACGAGCGAAGGAACACAGACAACAGCGCTGACTAACAACCAAAGTGTCTTTATTCCTTCAGTCAGCATATATATATGCTCCGCCGCTATCTGAAACCACAGAATCTAGAAAATTGGACATGGGCAGGGGGAATTGCAATTAATGTGATAGGAAAGCAATCTCCTTCGGAAGGAGAGAAATGGATGGAAGGCTCACACATGCTTCGCCACTAACGTGAATGTGGAATGCTTCGGATATAAGTCGTGCGCGTTCATCACGATATTTTGACAGATAGGTTACACCTTCGAAAGATGGCTTGCAGCCGCATTCATTGCAATGCAGTGACAACTGACTATCTCTTGCCCGTTTTTGAAATTCGTTGAAGTGCTCGCGCATGCGGTCATTGATGCAACGCCCGTTTGGCCGATATAAAAACGCTTTGGTTGTTAGTCAGCGCTGTTGTCTGTGTCCCTTCGCTCGTCCCGTCGTTTAGCGCTGTTTTTATTGCTCGTAATCATGAACCAACCACCCCAAATGCATACTCGTGTGGAGAGGATGATCAAGAAAATCAAGGAATATCACATCTTTGACAACTCCATTCCGACATCCCTCGTGCCCTTAGCGAATCAGATGTAGGCCATGTGTACCTTCATGACAAACTTCCAGCCATCAATTCTAAAAGAACACACAAGGTGATCTGGTCCACAATATTATAGTTATATGTTTTATGTTAACCTCACTACACTGTGGTGCTTCCATCCTCTTGTGTGCAATAGGATGTTTGCAGCCCTACTTGTCTTTTCTACATGGCATTTTTTTATTGTTTTCTGTATCACCAGATCACATTACGGTGCTTGACAGATGCGGCAGTAGCGTGACCATGTAAAAGTTGTTGAGCAGCTCTCTGGAACATTTCCATTCACTCCCATTAAATCTTATTCTTTCGATCGAAACAAAATCTCCTTCATAGACCACAAAGTCAAGTCAGCGCAACTGTGGCACACCCACCTGCCGAAGAGGTTGGTAATAATACTAGTGGTCCCTCCTAAGCTCTTGTGCACCATCCCTGATTATGCAATAGAAATCAGTGTTTAGAAAGGCAGACGCTTTGTGGTCACGTATAGACTAGGGACACCGGGTCTCTACTACACCACAGGATTGTTCTGTTGGGTCGTACACAATCCCGTCGGGATACGCACCCAAGTAAGTAAAGGCTGGGTGAACCAGCCATCCACAAGTACTAAAGGTAGGAGCGTGGCCAAGACGGCGTAGAGCATCCTCATAGCGTTGAACAGATAGTGGTTCCATCTTAGTGCCGTAACTGGAAAAATGTAACGGAAATAAACGTAGTAAAACGTTACTGTTGCCCTACTACGCTAGTAAAACTTGTGCATATGCGAATGCCACTCTGTGGCATATATACAATGTCCATGTGTTTACAAAGATGAAAATAAAATACTAACTTGACGGCAACAACTCTAAAAAGGGTTCTGGCAGCTGTTAGGTTCTGCAGGCCCTTTACAGTCCACTCCTTCCTTTTCCCTACCGCACCAAACTTGGACGAGGTGACGCGAAGCCGCCGCTCCTGCTGCCATGTTGCACTTTTTGCCTGCTGGCGGCTGTCCCTTTCAAGCGCTTCAGCGGCCACTGGCGTCACACGTACCTCCTGATGCACGAAATAAATGAAAGACAGATATGAAAATTAAAAGCTTTGCACGCTTCTCGCACTTAGTGCACACAGCGGTCTAGTGGATCAAAAGATGTACATACTAATGTTTGCAAAAACTAATATGCAAAATATTACATCTGTCCAATACGACCTAGTGATGGGAAACTATTTGAATGCGCACATAAATTTGGTACCAAACAGAGTGTTCTAAGGCAATTAAAATACTAAAAGTGAGGGCTCAGCCTACAACATCGAAACCACGGCTAAAGATAATTCGCACAAGGGTTTGGCACCTACGCACCACAACCGGGCGATTAAGAGTTAGTAGTTGCTTTAAAAAAACACTGACCAGCCACTGATCTGCATAACAATGTCTCAAGGTGTGCTGGAGGATTCGAGGCTGTGCTGCTTTCAAAGAAAGTGAGAGTCGAGATGCTTTTCCAAGGATCTTCGTTTGCTGGTTGCAAACCAGAAAGAAGAATGGTGAAACCGTGTGGAAGCAAGGACTGTTGATAGCACCGGGGTGCCAATGAGGACACCAGCCCGAAAGTGTACTGCGCAGTCTCGTTTTCGTCGGTTAGCTGGAGCGCTTTCACGAAATCGTTATCTGGCCCGTTCCCTCCCTCCGGCAAGTTGTTTATTCATCCACGTTCATTGCCATTAATTTATGATTTCTTCTATTCAATTAGTAAGTACAAGTAATTTCCTCTATGTTGTCCTTGGCGTCTTCGTTTGTTGGCTTCTCAATATATATATATATATATATATATATATATATATATATATATATATATATATATATATATATATATATATATATATATATATATATATATATATATATATTGTTTCAATTACGATGGCGGTGCTGCACAGTGTTGCTTGCACACTCCAGAGCTTTTTACAGTGCTGGTGGCATTTATACAACTGCTCTATTTAGCTACCGAGGCACGGCTTTCCGTTTTCCAATAAAAATCGGGCCCCTCGGTTGCTAGATAGATCACAAGGTATAGACTGGAGACGCCCTTTCCTCGGGGGAACCCACTACACGTGTCCGTCCCATCCGTTTTCCGAGACTGAACGGAACCGAAACGAAACCGGCGCAATGCGCGCGAAGCCCTTTCCTGCCTTTTCCCTGCCCGCCATAAGCGGAATGGCTCTGATTGGTTGAGCGCGTGACATGAGTGCGCGCCTACGCAGCTGCAATCCTTGCTAACGACTCACGTTCGGGTGCCGGGGCAGCTGTCACTCATCAAACTGGCCTTTCCCGCAGCTGCTCTGCTCCTACAGCAACAGTTTTTTTTTTTTTGCGTGACCACGACAGCGCCACTTCTAACCCAATACAAGGCTCGTTTGAAAACTTGGAGGGCACCTAAGACTCGCTTTTAAAAGTGGAACACGATAGCATTCAACGATCCCTGACTGCTTCTCACATTTTCTCGCAACCGCAGTTTATGTAACCGTAATGTTTACCCGGAAACGCTGGCAGCGAACAATAAGCACGAACTCGAGCTTTCTGGAAGAAACGCGGCCTCTTGCATAGGTCAATCGGGGATGTAGTGCGCAGCGGCGCCAAGAAAATACACCATTTTCAGGTTTCTGTTGTTGTTTCGCACTTTTAATATTTAACTCTTAGATTCAACATAAAAGCATGCACTGTCAGTGTTTTGTCTCATGACAATTGTTTGTTGAGTGCCACTATCAAAATTTCTAGGAATAATTTTGTCAAAAATTAAAGACAAGGTGTAAGCAAGTTTAGTGATAGAATGGCATGGTGATAGAACCCGCATATACCCCATGTCACGTAGCAAGGCGTGACATATACGTATACCTAAATATATACGGAACTTTTCGCTCACGGACAACTCCGCCGACACCGGATTTTGTACGACACGGGAGCCCTTAACCCTATCGCGTTAAAAATTTTGAGATGCTAACAGACATTTCATTCAAATAAAACAAGATTGGTCGGAGTTAAGAAACTTCTAAGCAGACATTTTTGTGCATAAGCGTTTGCTGTTATATTATATAGACCTATAATAAGCAATTTGCGAATGTATCGAGGCATCTTAAGATACTTCGATACATTCTAGTTTATTATTACTGGTTGCCCGAGTATCTTCTATCGTATCATGGTACAATTGCAAAGTATACTTGCCGAGCCAGGAATAGGAATGGGAAGAAAAACAAGAATGACTTATTGGGACAAAATTATAAGCAGCTGTCAATGCTGTATTGAATTTTACCAATTATGTTTGCGTATCATAGTGGTATATTTATGCATAGGTACAAGCTGCTTACCGTTGTGCTGAAGTCGAGAAAGCTGGTTACGTAAATGCAGGGGCTCAGTATTGGTCATTCTCTTTTCGTTTCTCTGTCTCTAATGATAGAAAAACAAAAATGCCGCGGATCTATTTTCAGTAGTTTTGATGAGCACCGAACAAGAAGTTGCTCGAGCACTCTACGAAGATTCAGGCGCTCTATTAAAAAGGAATGACCGCCATTAAGATAAGCTTTGAGGCATGTAGAAATAATGAAGTCAAGTAAAACAATGAATGGATGGGGCGTCATGGATTTTCATCTCAGTTTTTCTGACTTTTCCATTTCATTAACACATATCGAAAAACTTCTCTGTAAGGCCACTGATGAATGCGCTCAGTCACTATAGTTTCAGAGAAGACCCCATCTCATTCGCTAAGAAATATCGTTGACGGGAAAAGCAAAGTACGCAAAAGAAAGAAAACGAGCGAATACTCTGCACGCCATAATTTAAAACCCGACTTTGGGACACTGGGCGCATTAACCGAGGAAGAGGCAAACTAGATAAGAGAGAGAGAGAGAGAGTGGTAAGCGTATTGGAGAGGAGAGTGCAGAGTTATATCCTTGAGAAATATGAGATGCACGCTGCAGAAGTTCTCGGTAGTTGAGTTCAACAAGATCTCTCTAGTTAAGCTAAACCTGAAGTCTGCCAGGAAAAAATATGAGCTGCTGTAGATAGCTGAACTCAAGACTTAACAGCATTTGTTTTTTCTGGGGGCGGATATTTTGGGAGGACCACAGTTTGCATGCGCCATTTCCTTGGAGAAGGTGAACAATATGCGCTGTTTAATTTAGCCTATAGGTTCTGAGAAGTTTCATAGCGGAGTGACGTATATTGTAGTGGAGCAACAGGCCCCAGCCTGGTTGGCGAATACTTCCGTACTTCTCACGGTGAAGCCTTCGAATAATCTTTTCTGGCTGCTCCATACGTGCTTTCATAACTTTCAATGGTTCTTGAAAAAATAGCACCTTGTTCAGAATTTTCACGCTTGAACCTTTTGTATATTTAGGTATGTATAAATACGTATACACTGTTCTTTTTAGGGGCGGGGGGGGGGGGGGAGATCAGGCATTGCGATGTCATTCTAGAACGAAGTCCCTTTTCGACCTTTTATTTACTTTGCAAGTATTCAAAAAAGCAGCCATGACGGTAACAGCAAATATACTACCTCGTAGCAAATGGCGTTTCAGCGGCCTTTCCTTACAGATTCCTCTAAGGGACGTTTTTTCAAAGCGCGTTTATTTGCGGAACCCAGCAGACTAGGACGTGCCCTATCAAATGGGACTCCTCCAGTCATTGTTATTTTTATGTTACACGTTAGGTGAATGTATTAAGAGCATCGGCTCTCTACTGTGAGACATCCAGCGAAATATAATTATGCGCTACGTGACGTGCGATGCTCTCTCTGCAACCACACGCTAGGTCCACTGCGTGCTATCTGTTGCAGCGTGTTTCCAAGGCCCCGAGAGAGCGCAGGAGTGGGCTCATATAGTAAGAACACGCCTTTGACACATCTTTGAAATATCTTTTTTGCGTATCTTTTTTGACATATCTGGAAAGCTTGTCGCAAATAAAAAAAATAAAAAAAATAAAGAGCAGTAATGAGCGCTAAATTCTAAGCACATGCATCAATCTCATGGCTCAAGCAGGACGGCGTACGTTATTTTGTTTCAACTTTCAGTTTTACCGCACAAAACCATCCTGCAGCCCGCTAAAAGATATTGCCAACTTTGGCCTCTCTCGGCTAAGCATTTAGCCACTCGGGTCGGCTTCCGAGAATTTTCCAACTCGCCTTGGAATGGAACATACTTTTATACAGCCAGGAACCGGCGTGTCCTTTGCGATGGCGTAATCTAATAAGAGCTGCGCCTGCATTTCTTATTCAGAAACCCTTTTAGGGGCTACTGCGGCACGCTCCATCCTGTCTTGCGGTCTAGGCGTTCTACAAACGCAGAATGGATTGCCGGCATTTCAACGGATGGCGCGGTGTTTCCCTTCCTTGAAGAGGCAACGTGCTTGAGAACCCGAGAGCTGATTTGCCCTAACGCAATTTTCTTGCCGGAGATGGAGCTTCAGGGATGTGGGCTGGCTCAAATGCCCGGCCATCGTTTATTTCCCTGTTTTTTGTCTCCAGGCTATCTTGCCAACTGTGCATCTTTCGAAAAGTGCGCAGGTACACAATGCGAAGTGTACTTCACTAAAATAGTTTCCCCCACTACTGATAACATAGCACTTAGCAATGAAAATAACAAACAATGGTTTAACGTAGGTGTATAATCTCTCAGCAAGTCGCAACTTCCTGTTTGGTGCTAAAGTGATCAGCAGTACTTTTTTTTTACATTTAGTATGAAGTTTG
Source organism: Dermacentor albipictus (assembly GCF_038994185.2). Classification (NCBI taxonomy): domain Eukaryota; kingdom Metazoa; phylum Arthropoda; class Arachnida; order Ixodida; family Ixodidae; genus Dermacentor; species Dermacentor albipictus. The sequence continues at coordinate 56,528,157 of NC_091823.1, forward strand.
ATCAGTAATAAGGGATGAACAAAGCTGTTTGAGGAGCTACATGACTGTTTCTTGATAAAACTGCCCGCAACCTCACGCCCATCCACCTGATTGCGAACACAGAACGTGCATCCATTCTGTAATGCATTTGCATGAGAGTATATAGCAGTACAGCAACGGCGTCACGGAATACCTTCCACCTACGTCATGCCTATATAGAGTACCGTGTCCATCTGACCAGGCAGATTATGACAGCTGTAGCAGTCATCGCGTTGATTGTTACGTGCTCCGTTACGTGATCTCATAGTTCCCGGGAACGCAGGTTTCCTGTTGCTTAGGTATTCATTGCAAAGACTAGCGTTACTTGTCCTCAAAAGACTTCTAGCAATATTATCGCAAACCATTGAGTAGAGCGTTCATCCGTGATAAACTCACTGTATGCGATATTTTTTTACCCGAATTTGGCCAGTTAAATGCCTGCATTCATGCACCTTAATGTTTTTTTCTTATACGCCCTTATTTTAGTGCACTTATGTGAGTAGCCTTTGCGTTTCTGTGTTTCTGAGTTTAAGTTAAGCTTTAGTGTGGCGTTAGTGTATTTATGTGATTGGACTTTGTGTTATTGTGATTTGGAGTTCACTTTTCAGTTTAATGCTTTCAAGTCTCCACCCACTGCTCTCCACTAGAGGAGGTCAGTGGGTGCACGACCTCACATTGTCCTCGTGTTACACTAACTAATAAGTTAAAGACGAGTGAATGGCAACCAGAAAAGAGAACTAACTGCGTTAGTGAAAGCTGACCTCTGACCTCAGCATGCACTGTGCCAACTAGTGCAATACCTTAACCGGCAAGGAAGGGAAAACTGAACCGGTTGACCCGCACGCGTAATGGCGAGTGATGTCACCCTCGCACTATGGCTCGGGTGGAATTCTCTCGCTTCGTTAGAGAAGTGCGTGACGCTTTAGTGGATAATCCCCAAATCATCGAATCTCGCTCCGCACCGTTGAGTACTCACCCTGAAAAGCTTTGTTTTCTGACATACTCCAGCAGAGACGCTTGCTTCCGCGTAATTAATTCGGGAAGATTAATTGATAGGATGCATTCTCTAAGCTCCGTCGAGAGAAGCAAGGCCTCTTGAACTGGAGCCCGCCGCGCTCTCATCGAGCGACACGTTTCGCGACGCTGCATAATATATGACCCCGTTCGAGCTCGTCCACGCCGGTGCCTTTAGACTCTTCAGCGTTCGGCTTCCACACCCCAACGTGAGGCTGCATGTCGTGACGTTGTCGCCCGCTCGACCGATGAGGGCGCTGACGGAACGATTTTCTGGGTCGCGTCGTTCGCCTCCCCTTCTCTGCTCAGCGGAAACCCTGGCATACAGTTATGGCTCCTGTTACCGACAGGCAAGGAAATAAACAAGTCTTGCGAGAAAGGCGTCGGTGCGCACAGAAGTTGGCACTTCGTGGCGCTCGCGCCTAGCTTGGCTATATTGTTCGCCTCAGAGGCGAACAAAGTTTGAGTTGAGAGTGTCAGGGCTGGTTAGACCGAGCGAACTTGTGCAATACGTAGAGCAGGTAAGAATAATGATGGTGAAACAATTGCTCTTTTCAGCCCCACATATTTTAGGTGGTTCTAAATATACAATAAGATCATTCCTAAAAGTACCTTCAGTGTGCTAACGAAACTGCCATCGACGGCTTGAAACGTTAAACGCACAATGGTGGTGAGTGCGGTAGAATATTATAAATTCCACCTGATGTTCATTTATCTTCGTATTGGAGAAAAGAACGCGCGCTTTCGCTGCATAAATCATTGCTTTGTGGAATGCACAAGTTTTGTCAAACATTTGTTTAAAGAGCGCAAATTGACAGAGTAGTGCTTCGTACACATATAACTCTCATAGGAAATACAATAAAAGCCTAGCCCATGGTTACTTCAAGTTAGCATGTTCAATTTGTCGATAATTCTTATTTGGAATTCGGTTCGTGTTTGCCTAACTAGAAGCGAGTGGGTTTTTGTTCGGATGTCTGGTTCTTGTTTTTTTTTCTGCAGCTAAAAGAAATTTTTAACCAATAAATTGCTTAAGCTCTAAGAATATCGTTATATTTTGCGCCACTTTCCTTCTCAGATATTTGTTCGAATATTTAAAAAAATTGCATCAGCCAAACGCACCCACTTTAACCTAACTCCAAATCGCCATGGGACTGGCTCGATGACCTGCCTCGCATATATCTCTTCCGTGGAATCCACTTGCTCTCCATGGAGCAGTCATATCTTACTTCTGTTAGGACACACGCTCCTTAATTCCAGCGTGTCTCTGCTTCCTTACCCGTTAGCTAACCTAGCTAGACGCAGGAAGTTTCTCTTCAGAGGATTTTGACTAGAGTGGCCGGCCCCCACACAGTTCATTATTTGTGCTTGGGAATAAAAAAAAAAAAGTCGACCAAGGAATGGGCCCCGCGCGCTCGGTTCTTCGGGCAACGTCAGATGGTCGACAACTGTATTGATTGTGGGGGTGAAAGATAAGTAATAAGACCAAAGATCTAAGAAAAAGTTAAAATGAAGCCAGGAAAGGTATTCTCTAGGAGTCCACCTAGTGGACTGTCCACTTCGGCCGTTGCTGATTGGCTGCGGTGGCTCGGCTCCTCCCGCGCGTACAGCTGCATCCAATCAGTAGCGGCCGAAATGGACAGTCCACTAGGTGGACTCTTACAGAATATCTCCCCAGGTCAACATGAAAAGTAGTTTAGTTTGGTGACGGACATTAAGTTTACAATGACTTGGCTGTAGCGTTTACACGATGCAGAGTTACGAGATTAAATTTAACTTTCTTTCATTATCAGCATACGTTGCCGCAAATCACCTCGAAAAAGAAGAAGATTAGCTTTTTATTCGCCCAAACAATCCGTCGCCCCCCCCTCCCCCTCTCGCACATTTTCTCGTGTATACTTTCATTTAGACTTTCTTTACATACGTGCAGCCTGCTGCTACCATTTTCTTTCATATTACTTGCCTATTCCCACCAAAGTAGAGCAGCACGAAATGGAGATAGAAGTTTATAGCGAGGACCTACCAAAGAATGGACAGCTCAATATGGGGAAGAATGAGGTGGTATGAAAGTTTAAGTAAAATTGTTTACTTGCTCAAGGAGCATAACTATGAGCACAAATGATCTTTAACTGTGCGATAAGGGTAAATGTTTGGCCAAGTTGATAATTACTGGCAAAGCGAGCACAGAAACAAAGACACACATGGTGCTTACTTCCAAACGAACGGAAGTCAGGGCCGTGTTCATGTTTCCTTCTGGGTCGCTATCTTCCGCCCTTTGCTCGTATTACCTCTGGGAATAGGACAGAGATCGACAGTTGCGCCGGTACGCCGAAAGCACCTTTGATTACGCCATAAGTGTTTACGCAGATGGCTTTCGCCTTCTTTTTTGAATCATACGTGATTGAAAGGTTCCGCTTAAAAATAATTAGAGTAGTCAGGTAGGCTAACCTATACCGATGGGACTTATTGAAGTAATGTGCTTTGTTGTGCCTGCTCATGTATCTTTTAAAACATAAAGACACAAGACAAATCCACGATTCGCAGGTATTAATATGTAGGCAAACTCAGTCACGAGCCGCGGCCGCTGCGTTATCGGCAGCTTTACGCTCCTATCTACGTTGTCTCCTCAAAGTCAAAATGCACTAGCCTTGAAGCATACATGTGTCAGCATTGCATAGGCCCCTAAGGTGCTACTCTGGAGACGTCGCAGTGCCGCCAGTAACGTAAGAACCACCACCACTCAATCTACATACACGGCGCCATGTATATACTCCCCTCCCTGCCCTGTGTTTCGCCTAAAGCTGTCTCCATTCTTTGCGCCTCCATGGCACGAGGGAAGGAGTTAGGAAGGAAAACGCTAGAAACCTCGCAGAGGAGCGCTAAGCAGTGGGTATCGTGCGAGTGTAGCTTTCGCCTTTGCCACTAAGGTCAGACCTAGCCATAACGAATAATGATCTCTGTGGGCGCTGTTAGCGCCTTTACAGTCTTTGCACGTGGATTGTAACAATCATTCCATTTGTAACATGTACTTGGTGCACCGCTGCGATGCTGACTACAGCATGCGCCCAGCATTTTGTTTACTTCATTTGCAGCCCGAAAGACGCACATCTTGGTTTAGTTTCCATCGATAAGAAAGCGCAGCAGCTATATTACAAATAAAAATTATGGAGTTTTACGTGGAAAAACTACTTTCTGATTATGAGGCTCGCCGTAGTGGAGGACTCCGGAAATTTGTACCACCTGGGGTTCTTTAACGTGCACCTAAATCTAAGTACACGGGTGTTTTCGCATTTCGCCCCAATCGAAATGCGGCCGCCGTGGCCGGGATTCGATCCCGCGACCTCGTGATTAGCAGCCCAACACCATAGCCACTGAGCGACCACGGCGGGTAGCTATATTAGAAGCATAAGGCCTTGCACATTTATATTGAATGCCCGTAACGATGCTGAAATATCTGCAAGTGGCTTTACTAACATGCGTCCTTCTTGTGAATTCCTTTTTGCGCAAAACGCAAAACGAGAAATTAAATAAACTCCTGTGAAATCTGGTTCTGCAAAATTAAAACGCACTGTTAAGAAAAAAAACGAATAAAAATAAAAAAGAAAGAAAAGAAAGCTTACAAAATACGAAGCAGCCATTAAAACGAGAAGTTTGAAAACTATGATTTTTCTATATCAAGACTCTAATAAGCTCTCTCACGCCTCACACTCCCTAACAGTGTACAAGGTCAAAGTGTGTCGCATGACCGACTCTCACTCAATTAACGCAGCGGTGCACCTGCCTGAGGTGACGTCTTTCGAGAACAGTGTCAAAGAATCATGGCAGCCTGCTTCAAGGTAGGTGCTATTAATTTGTTTCCATAATTTAAACTATATGAAAGTATACGTTTTCTTTTTTCTTTACACGGAGGAAGATATAGTGGCCAAAGGCTTAGGCCTTGAAAGCGCTTCCGAGTTGAAACGAGAGCAGGCAATTTTTTTTCCTTCACACTCCTGTCAAGGGTAATTAAAAACTTGCGCGAATATTAAGCCTTTAGGGAGCTTGGTGTTTCATGTAAGCGCGCTATGCACACTAAAAGCCGTGCTAAATACAGTAACGAGCGCAAAAAAAAGTATGAAAAATCGCAGCTAAAGCGGCGTTTAAGCTCCAGAGGGTAACTGTTCAGTACCTGTGAAACAGGGTCTGACACGGGGTAAACAGTGAAACATGACAACAACATGTTTATGCTGTATTAACATATACTTATGCTGTATTTTCACTTTCGAAAGGAGAAAAGGAAGTGCAAGATAATGGACACGCCCTACATATGGCTCGGGGAAAACTTATCGAGCAAAAAAAAGTATACTTATTGATGAAGAGTGCTGATGTCAACGAAAGGAAGCAGTGTCCAACACTTGCAATTCCAAGGTGGGCAACGATGAACGAAAGGTAAGTTTTCGACTAACAAATCCCCCTAGTTCCCCTCCGAGTATTGACTTTCTGCTGTCTGAAAAACAGACGTGCTCGAATCCGGAGCCCCTAATCCCCAATTATCTCTAGGTGAGGGCACGAAGGGATAGGACATGGGGCTGCAATCGCCTTAAAGGGGTGCCCTTCGACGCTTACTTCCGAAGAGGCCTTTACGAGTAAGCGTAATGGTAATGGCTGCAGCTTGGCCCGGTGAGCTCTGATGGTTCTTTGGTTTATGGTGAGCCTTGTGATCTTAGTAAACTGGGTTTCCTTCATGTCTTTCAGGAGCATAGCGAGGAATACTTTTAGGAAACGGGGATTGGGGAGGCATGCGCTTGATCGGTTAAGGAGGGCACGGCATGCGGGTGTCGTCGCAGGTCGTGTTATGCCAGGTATATGTGGTACACGGAAATGTCTAGGAGGCAGATATCCGGTGTGCCGCCCCCCTCCTCCTTAGCTGCACTCCTGTTTCTTCATATACTTATCCGTGGAATCTTGTGCTCATTATCATCATCATTTATGGACCTTTAAACGCCCTTGTTGAGGTACCACATATACGCGAGCATATACAAGAAGGAACATAGAAACAGTGATTTTGAATCAAGTGATAAAGACGAAAAAAAAAGACACAACATTCAGCTGGGTACGAGGGGTAGAATACTGCGAGTTTCAATAACAAAAAAAAAATGTTGTTACAACCAATACATTCAAAGTAAACAAAATGTGAAAAGAAGAAAAATAGTTAAATACGTGAAACATCAAGAACCAAACTGTTTGTTGGTATATGCCGAAACATGGAAAGGTTACGTTCGACTGCTACGTGGTCAGGTAAGCTAATCCACTTCCGAATAGCTATCGAGAAGAAGGAGTTACTGAAGGATTTAGTTGAGCCATGAAGGCGTTGAAGATTGAGGGAATTGGAAACCGTGAAGTGTCATGTGGTGGCAAAAGAATCGAGTCACGTAAGTATGGAAAGTTGTAATAAACATTTTGAAAAAGATGGAGGCGAGAAATTTTTCGCTGATATTCCAATGGACGGATGCCAAGGGATAATTAGATGTTTCTTACACTTTGCCAGTAGTCGCAGTGGGAATACATTGCAAAAGGATGGATAGGTCGGCTAGTAGGTAATGAATTATTATAAAAATTTAGGGCGCTATAAGCACACAGGACGTAGATGAAGAAAAACACATCCCACGCTCAGTTGTGAGTGAGCGCGCGTGCAGTGGGAAGTAATAAATTGAATGGCATGGATGGCCTGAAGTAGGTGTAAGAAGCTAATTAGAAGGTAATAAAAAAAGTTGATAGACTGATTGGTCCATGGTTTGTGCTGTGATCAAATATAGATTTCAGAGACAAAAGTGTTGTTTTAATTTACGGCCGATGTAAGTGTATCATAAATTACGTTATAACCACACACGAAGCGTTAACGACCTTTTTTTCATTCTCGCCACTAAAATTGCTGGCGTAATGAGACAAACAAGGATGCTAATATTGATGGACGTGGCTAAACCATGTTTTAAACTGGTTGACTCACTCACACCAACATTAGCATCAACTAGAAATACTGTTCTAGGATTCAACTAGAAGTACTGTAAAACCAGTCACGATTGATTAAATTGTTATCGATGCTGCACTGTAGTATTCTGTATGCTTCGAATCCCGCAAAATGCACAGCTATCCTTTCTGTACTATAAATATGAGTTTGCTTTTCCTATGACTGCAATTGTATAGGCACTCCAGACGCATTTCTGATGTCGGCGTGGTAGTGAGGTTCTGTATAAAGTCCAAGGGCTGTAAAGTCGTCGCCGCACGCCCTATGCTGTAAGTGCGAGTTAAAACTTGCTAGGGTGAGCCGGCCAACGTGGCTCAATCTAGCGTGCGCGATCGAGGAAGGCGGGGTGGATTCCCATCCTCAGCTGTCACGTGAGAGGCACGGGGTTGAGGTGAGGGCGGGGGGCGTTCTTTTTCCGCGTCTGCTGCTTACGGCATGTCCGTGCGGGTTCCGCATCCTTAAAGCGATCTACGACGAGGCCAAAGTTCGCGCCCGCGTGGCCCTCATCTTCAAGGCGCTCTGCAGTGTTTTCATATTGCCCGCAGTAGCTTTGTATGCACTGTGCTTACGACGTTTCATTCGCGTTGAATTGAGAAATTCACGAAGGTCAATACGCTCGTTCCTGCCGGCGCGAATCCTCACTCCAGCGCTTTCACAGCGAGTGTCCGCGGTCATCGAGTGAGATGTGTTCTTATTTACCTGTGTGGGCGTGACACCGTGCTTGTTTATTTAGTTCGTAAACAAATGTTTACATGTGCATGCGACCGATAAAACTGCTATCCTTACTTCGTATAGCTATCTAGTAATTTCCTGTCGCAATCGATGCTTCACATTTCGGTTGAAACGGCGACATTTTAAAAAATTTATGTCATTATTACCCTTATATACCTAGCATACGATGTACACTCTATAGATTTGCTTGGACATACCTTTGTTAAGCCGACAGTTTTGTGCGCGTGATTAATCCCCATAATAGGCACCTCCGGAGTGGTACTAATGCTCCACGGCAGTGAAGTGAAGAGCCGTATAGCACATGTTTCATTGGATTGCACCGTTGTGCAGGAAGTAGATAAGCCTTGGGATGGCTTATAGTAGGTGTAATGAAAAGGCGAACACACGAAGCGTCATTTTACAGCTTGAATCAAAAGGAGCATCAATGGCCTCTGCAAACGGGATTCAACTTTACTGAGCGCGTGAGCAGAAAAAGTGACCGACGAACTCATTCATCAAGCGGAAATTACGTAAGCAACTAGCTTGTATAAGCACGCGCAAGTGGTTGCATATAATGACAAGACGGCATCCGTCCATAGGCAAAGTGATAATGAACGAGATTCGTACTTAGTCCCTTCTCGAACGCTAAGCTGTGCTACTGGTGGTACGCACACATCGGCAAAACATGAGCTCTTATGTGCGGGGACTATAAGAGCTGAGCTCGGGGCTGCCGGAAACGGCAAGCTTTAGGCATTATGAACTTCTCTGGCCGAACTTTGCCGGATTAGCTTCCGTGGAGAGTACCGACACCTGATCTTTAATAATCAATGAAAGTCAGGCATAGGAAACTACGGTTAAAATTATTCCGGCATCCCCCACTGCAAGGTGCGCCATAATAAAATTGTTGTCTAGAATTAAAGAAGTTAGAATTAAATAAAATTATAATTATTTTTTTTAACAATTCGTGGCGACGGCTATGCTTTTGTCAGGTTTCACAGTCATTTTTACGATATTACTCCGACCTCGCTAACTCCACTATAGGCAACTGGAGTCAATTTCTTTCCATGTTTCAAATCGCCACGTGCATTGCAGACAACTGTGTTCATGAAGCGAAAACTAAGAACAACGTGTCGTACAATGTTGGTTTCGTAACCCCCAATGCTTATAGACACGCGTGTCCTCCTAGTGCAGTAGGCAGATCCTTTGCAACTTCATGAGCAGCCGGTCGTTGCTATGCCTCCCCACCAGCCGCTTTCTTGGTGCACTGCTGTTGCTTACAGAGAAAGCAGAACTTTTCTTGTTTGCAGTAACGACGCAGTTTGACCCCCTATTTTAAAACGCGATACAGTTTCCCTGGCTACCATCACTTTCTTTACAAGCTCTCGACAAAGCTCAGAATAAGCTATGTGGCTGAAAGCCTGTTTCAAAGTGCATTTCTCCTTTCCAAGAATCTCTCACATCGATGGGCCTAGGCCGTTTGCATGCGCGCATAGTAATGTCGTTCACTGGAGACAGAGAAAGCCTTCAAGGACCAAATTGGCCTTAATGCTTCAAGCCCTTTCGTCATTTATAAACACGTGTCTTCGCTTAATAGTGTTGTTGCAACGTAGGTACGTTATGTGCCTGGCGTTCGTACGTGTCTCTACACAAAGGAATACAACCTTTAGAGCCAAAGAATACTCCCGAGAGTAATGCATTTCCCGCCTGCCATAACAACGGGGGACTGTATCTGCAAAAGGTGCTGGCAAACTTTCTGAACGCGTGCGAGATTGCGAAGCTCCGAATGGGTTGCGTTTACGTTCTGAAACCATTGACGCAAACGACAAACTTATTTTGTCATTGTGTGCCGGAACGAAAACTAACGTCGAGGCTACAGGAAATATAGTTACAAGCTTTCATTTCACCGCCTCGATGAACTACAAAGGAGTGGAAGTGTGAGCGGCTGTAAGAGACTCTCAGATCACTGACAGAACGAAGCGACTTACAATGCCCGGTTGTGCTTTGGTATGTTAATGTGCAGACAGCTCACCCTTGCCAAAAGGTTAATGCATTACATAGCGTCATAAGTCTGCATCAGTTGTTTCAGCTGCTGCTGCACGTGGAATTCACATCCGTATAGTGTTGAAGGGGGCCTTCTTCCATGAGTAAATAGTAATTGCAGAAAATCAAATAAAATTGGGGCCTTATGCCACTTTAACACTGAAGAGATGGTCTCGTCGCACACATCATGCCGTACAATCTAAAATTAACATTAAGAACAGTGGTAGAAGCACACCGTGCCTAGTTACAATGAGCTAAGGCGGTAATAATAACATAACTTGCTCTAACGAGATAAAGGCATTAAAGAGGAAACTAGCTGGAACCCGCAGAGCATGCGAAGGATAACGACAACCATCACACATACACTTTTCAGGTTTCCCCACATTTAAGCAGATGCTTCTCAATACATTTGTACCACTTGGTAAGTATCGTCGTAACCACCGTACGTTATCAATGAAGCGTTACAGATAGTCCGCTGATAAAAGAGGCTTTGATTTCCGTACGAGGGCAATCGCGTGTTTAAGAGTTGGGGTTGGACATGTCAAGAAGGCTAACTTGCCCATGCCAGTCGTCCGACTGATCCACGCTAAGGACGTTATTCAAGAGACGAACTTGTTCTCGTTGAGAACGACGAGTACTGGCTTTATTTGCAATATCTAAATGAAGAGTGGAGAATGTTACATCCTATCAGTCTAGCATGACTGAAGTCTAAGCAGACCGAGAAGCCGAAAACAGCTGCTTAAAACCCCCTCTGTCCTCCCTAGATCCCTAGGCCAGGGATACTGCCGTCCAACCTTTGTCCAATCAGAGCGTCCAAAGTCGTCGAAGGACCCTCCTTGAGGGCGAGGTTTCACACACTCACTCCAGCATCATTGTTTCATAGAACGCATAGAAAAGAGGGGGGGGGGATTCTGGACAGGGGTTGTCACGCATGGCTCAAGCTGGCGCGTCTTGGTTCCTGGTGTGACCCGCAGTTAGCTGGGGCGTTTGTGAAATGGCCGTGGTGGTTACCGGAGTCCGTGGGGGAACGCAGCAGGACACCCTTTTCTAGGAGTTTTCTTGCTCCAATCGGTCCGCGAAGGCGACAGCGAACCAGCTAACAATACTCGGTCCGCCAAACGTGTCTTGCCTTATTGAAGCCGTAGCCCTATCCAAAGGGAGTGCATTATTGCCATCACGAAGCGATTCGTAGCAGCAGAGCCGGAGAGCCCAGAAGGTCCCTACCCACGCTGGCCGATCGTAACAGTATCTTCTTTTATGTTGTTGACGTCCATTCTCACCTTTGACTACCAGTAACCCTAATCAAACAAGTTTATGGGAAACGCCTGGCTTCAGATCCGCGAGACAATCAATATTGTGTAATTCAACAGATGAGGAGGAAGAAAGTTGGTTAGGTTTGGTTCGCAAAACATAAACTGCTTCACTAGTGACAAAAAAGAAGGGGATGACGGCAACAAAATTAAGAAGCGGCAGATCCATAAAACATTACAAGTTGGTGGCGTGTGCGATGCGTGTCTGCAGAGGTAAGATTTGTGTTGAAAACCGTGACGACAGCCGTCAGCATTCTGTGTCGTACACTTTGTGCCAGAGCTACGTGTAGTTACGTTTGAGTGCCATCACGCAAAGTCATTTTCGTAACATTAGGAGCACCTGCATTCAGATGACAAAATCAGTGTAGCCAATAATTATGTGTATATCTTGACATTAGAGTGCCTTTTTAATCATGCAAATTTTGGATTACTCAAACACTTGTTCTCTTGCTCTCGTTTTATGTGACATTCTAGTTGTACTAACTTTAAAGCAAAGATACGGAACGTTTGCAGCATTTTGCAACTAAATAAAGAATTTCTTTTCTTTTTTCGTCTGCACCGCGTCTTGGGCCCTACGAATTCCGTATAGGCTTATCAACAAAGGAAGCGTCACTTCGCCTTTTACTGTAATCCTCGCGCACAAGCGTGAAGCGCTAAATTCTCAGAACAATGCCAGGCGTATTGTGACGTTGCCTTATGCAAGTTCACTTCCACCTGCGCTTTGTTTGAAAGCAATCTCTTTAGAGCGAAGCTTTACTGGAGATAATTTGTAGGCTCAATCCGGTTGAGGATGACGTTATCATTCTATTTTCCACTTATGCAAATATGTGAGCTTGTCTTTCCATCGTTTTCGTTTACTGTGTACATTTGCTCCCTGCTTCCCTTGCTCAACGGGCTCTTCTTCCGTTTTTTTTGTTTGGTTTCCTAATATTCGCAAAGTCCTTTCTTCTTAAGTGGAAAATGCATTCGCCAGACCTGGCGTGTATGTCTGCATACTCGTACGCTCAGCTGGCTGAGATAAAAAAAGAAAAATATCTTTTCATGTACATAAAAAAATGCAACAGAAGCCACGCTTCTGCTGATCGCTGGAGGCTTACTGGTGATTCCCTCAGACTGATGGATGAGAACTTCGGCTCGCCGACAACAACACTTGCGTTCCTTGCGTATAGAAGTGAAGCCATGGACGTCTCTTCACTTAGCCGTCTCCAGAAACTGCCAAAGTTTGTACGGTGACACGTGGCAGCCGCGCAAGATGGAAGTGTTTGAGGCCCAAAGGAAAGTGGAAACGCGACGGAAGCGGAAAAGAAAAAATGTGGTGCCTCTATTCCAGCAAAGCTAAGTAAAACGAGGCCGTCTTGGTGTGATTGGCTCATGAACCATGCTGTGTGCATATGGTGTGGTTTTCGAGGTGTAAATGTTAGTATTAAAGAGCGGGATGTTATGCGAAATTATTTGATTTGCAATGAATTAGAGAGAGACTGGATATTTTATAAATATATTTACATGCAGTTCATTCATACATTATTATTTCTTTAAATATACATATATTGCCATGGCGCAGTTGTGATCTTTCTGATGCATATGTTTCTTGAAGTGCAACTGCGGGTACAAACGCGCCGAACGTCTAAACGCGCTCACTTTCGGTGTGGCTCGACTTCCTGTGCGGAAGCTCCATCTATCACCGCTACGGCACTGAGATGCCCGAATTACACTGGTGCTCGGAGGAGCTGGAAAGGGCGGAGTAGGTGACGAAGGCCGAGAGTCGGGTCGACACCCAATCAAAGTACTCGATCAAATTTCTTGAACGTTGTCGCCGATGCAATATCACAAAATCGCTGTCTGCTGAATGTAATCTCCCGAAGTACTGAATTGATGATTGTGTCGGTGAGGGAACGCGACTTTTGTCACTGACAGAAAATTACGCTGATCCAAACAGTGACGTAGCGTGGTGCAATTCGGTGCAGCAGACTGACGCCGCTCCGCCGCAGTATTATCCGCTGTGTATATAGAGCTTCAAGGTTTTCTGCAAATCGCGAGATGGTGTGGAGATAGGCACCAGGGTCAAATAAAACTATCGTGGATTTTTAGTAATGTACAATGGCTTCTGCTGCAGTTATTTTCTTAATATTTCCCGTCTTTCTCGAAAAAAGTATCTATACTATGTCTCTCACTCTATTTCAAACGTGTTGAGCTTACAAGGTTTCAAAAAGCATTTCACACTACAACATCGAAAGTGTAAATTTATTCGACAAGCTTACGCTTCATTGGGATAGCAACACTATTCTTACACATCTGCTTAGAAAAAGAGGCATGATGAAATTTGAATTTAAGAACGGATGTTTAACATCATGATCAGTTATACTTTTTCAACAAGTTTATTCACTTTTAGTTCCAGAATGCTAAGTATATTTGGCATTCAGATTTCACAATGTAATCTTCGGAAACAACATTGTGGAAAACTGGACTCAAGTTGCTTTCCTTTCAAAATGAGTTTGTGGTACATCGAAACCCCTTTTCCGCGTCTATTGAAGTGTTCCTATGACTAAGCATTTCATCGGCATATATAAATGGCGAATCTACGGTGTTTGCTGTCTTATTGTTTCTATATATTCCAGTTTTTGTGCGTTTTAGCAGAGAATAATACCAACCGAAAGAGAAATATTTTACTCGCATAGTGACGTCTAGCTTTGCATTGTCTATCGCCTATTTCATACCTTTCAAGTGTCCTCAATGCGGCATGGAGGGAATTCGTTTTGGAAGGCCGTAAACAGCTGGGCAAGTCTCTGCGGAGCACCTAATATAATGGGCTGTTATATATATATATCCTTACTAAGCAGGATCGGTCCTTTGGGAAGTGCTCACGAAACCGCCGAGGCTGGCACGTGATCGCTGCTTGGAGTGAGAGACACAAGCGCCTAGATCACTAGGACGAAAAGAAAACGTGTCGCAATTCGTGAAGCACCAGTGCGTTGTCGGCGGGAGAGAAAACTGGTGAGGGAAAAATGCCTCGGCGTATTCGGCGAGGGATGACGCGCCTTCGGGAAAACATGCGCCGAAAGTTATTGCCCCGGTGACGAGGAGTAAGCGCAGTGGAAATGACGCGGCGACAATTTTACGGCATGCGCGAATCGTGTGATCCGCTTATATGGTCCCTCGTTCTTTATGACGAAGTAATATGGTCGAAAGCCTATAGTTCCATGCGGAAGGCAAAAAAAAACATACTAATGGCTTGAATATATACGAACATGCTTTTGCGACTGGTTCACATATTATACGCCAACCATGCATCGTTCTCAGACCATAAAGTTTCAACCGTCGTTGAGCGCGTACTTGCGGCACAAAACATTATGCTGTGCACCCTCGACGTTGGTCTGATTGTCATCGCGCTCTCTGGAAGCGGCACGTGAAAGTTGTGTGCTATGTATTGCGATGCAGTAAATTATTCCGTAAATTTTAAAAAGAAACAGGTCTCATTTAAAGACTCTAAACTATGCGAACTGATGCTTTCACCTTTTTTTTTTCTCTTTGTTTGCTTATATTTTCTGTCCTTACCCCTTCGCCCAGGGAAGAGTATACCCAACCGGGCACTTAATCTGGTTAACCAATTTGTCTTTCATCTCCTCTTTTCGCTCCTCCTCCTATTCCAGGAATATAAGAACGAGCTTGGTACTAAGACTGGATACCATTTTATGCGACGTTGCGCTCCCGAAACTTCCGCTCTGGACACGATGTCGGCTTGCATTAACTGCAAACCACCAAAGAATCATTAAATATTAGTACCGGCAGCCCTACGTGAACGCTACTGAATATAGCCGCTGGACGAGTTATTTGACAGCAAATACCTGATAGTTCCAAAAACCTTGTTTTTATAGAGGTGGGGGGATGATTTCTTACCTCGCAGATAACCCATACGAGTCATTGCGCGAAATTGCTTTTCGTCATGCATTTCCAAAAAAAACTTTGCGGTTTACATGAGCATGACGGTTGGTACATTTAGAATTTACGCAGTGGTCCCCTTTTCTTCTTGTTCTCTTCCTTTGAAGTGGGCTTGCATTCTGCTATACAAAACTAAAGTAGTTCAAGTTGCATGCGGTAAAACAAATAACTGATTAGCACCCACGCCGAGACCACTTGCACCATTTAACTTTCCTTGCAAGCGTGACACAGAGCATTATGGCACAACGAACTGCAGTGTAGTGCCTATGAAGAGTATCTGCTAGCCCCGAACACGTAAACATATATTCTTACAAGTGCATAAGTGCCTGCAATGCCTCACCGATGAAGCATTCTTGATTTTTTGGCTACTACAGCTCTCAAGTAGAAACGACGCTGCTATTACGTGACCTTGCTGCCAGCCTAAATATAGCCGAATCGTATAGAACGACACTTATTCGCTTGATGTTCTTGTTTTTACTTTATTTATTGCTCGTAATTTTCCTGCATATCAAGCTTAAACGTGACACATAGTAATAAAATGGCGCCCTTTGAATCTATTATCTCGTTTTGACTGTATGCAGGCCCATGTCCATCGACTAACAACCAAATCGCCGCCGGCAAAGTGGCGCAAGGAGTAACCTTATTGCCACCTTTAGGGTGGCAGGCTCCTGCTGAAATTCTGCAGATGACTGCGTGAGTGCTTTACTTTTGCGGCCATATGTGGACAGCAGAGGTGGCATGGAAACAGTCGATGCGTTCCCACGATCCGTCCAGTATTCCCATAGTTCCGAATGGCTGAGTTGGCGGGAACCTGGACACGGTACTGAAAGGACTTAGTTGGCGTGCATAGTGCGTATAGTGCTGAATAGCTATTCACTTTCGTGGCGGCTACGTGGCCGGGCCATACTACGCGAGGAGATAGAGTAGCAGTGACAACTACTCGCCATGGCAAAAGACCAGGAGAGCGGAGTTGTACTGTCTCCGATTAGTTGCAATCAGATGCATTAGCGAGTGTCTTTATAGCTGTTGCTTCTGTTTTAAGCATTAAATGCTTTTAGCTCCCGTTGTCGGCGACCTTCGAGTGACCTTGAGCCACAACCCAGAGCCCTTATCCGGGCACTCAAACGAGAACTTCCGGTCAATTTGCGAGAACAAAATGCGATCATCCGGGCAACCAGTCAAAAGTTAAGAAAATGCGGTCGCTGGCTCTCAACTCTAAAGGGCTGCGGAACATAAAATTTCATCATAATCATCATCATCAGCCTGGTTGCGCCCACTGCAGGGCAAAGGCCTCTCCCATGCTTCTCCAACAACCCCGGTCATGTACTAATTGTGGCCATGCCGTCCCTGCAAACTTCTTAATCTCATCCGCCCACCTAACTTTCTGCCGCCCCCTGCTACGCTTCCCTTCCCTTGGGATCCAGTCCGTAACCCTTAATGACCATCGGTTATCTTCCCTCCTCATTACATGTCCTGCCCATGTCCATTTCTTCTTCTTGATTTCAACTAAGATGTCATTAACTCGCGTTTGTTCCCTCACCCAATCTGCTCTTTTCTTATCTCTTAACGTTACACCTATCATTCTTCTTTCCATAGCTCGTTGTGTCGTCCTCAATTTGAGTAGAACCCATTTCGTAAGCCTCCAGGTTTCTGTCCCGTAGGTTAGTACTGGTAAGACACAGCTATTAAATACTTTTCTCTTGAGGAATAATGGCAACCTGCTGTTCATGATTTGGGAATGCTTGCCAAGCGCTTAAAATTTGTCAAGCCATAAAAGGCTTTTTGTGCACGGTCCTCAACATTGTGATGTTGAAAATGAAGTGAATTAAATTGAATTGTATAAGACCACCTTACATACGCTGGTTACTGCCCAAACAAGTTACAAAAATAATGCGCCAGTTTTATTTGCCACTTGCAATGGCGACCTTCGACAGGCAGATACAGGGCACCATGCACTTCATTGTCATCTTTTGGTTCTGAGACAGGGTTGCCAGCGCTCTTGGTAACGCCAGTGGTCCGTGAGTTTGGCGGCGCGGGTTTTGCGTCGCCTCGAGAGATACCTCCACAATCCAGGCACTTTTATTCTTCTAGCTGGGCAGCGTCCATATGAATCAGTGCACAGTATGGCGTGGTGTGGTGTGGTGCGGTGTGAACATGCAGTACACCCATTTTAAGATCGTAGCTATAGCATCATGTCCAACCCATCTGCTTTGCCGGTTACCATTTCATGCTTACATCTACTCTCGATTAAGTAAGAGCTAGCAATTTCTTTCTTGTTGATTTGGAGTAGGCATCTTACTTTACCGTACTGTACCTCATATATTGCAATGTGTGAGTGCATTCACGTTACCACGTACGTATACAGTAGATCGCTTAAAGCGCCCCTCACCAGGCCCCATAGCAAATTTTGTTTATACGCTGGATGTTGTTATGTGTCCTCTAGGGAGCGTTCTACCACAAACATTTTTCAAGTCGGCTCATTAATAGCCGAGATAGAAATATTTCAGTGCCGCGAACACTTCAGCAGGCGGGCTCCACTGCATAGCGAGACTCCTTCTCCACTCGCACCATGTAGCTTTCGCAAGCGAAATTCCTTCCCTGCGTTCTCCCATGCCTGATCTCGAGGATCGCGTGACACATACGGCATGGGCCCCGTCTTCGCTTCTCTTTTTCTCCTCGCTTTTTTCTCTTTTTTTTTTCGGCGATGCGCACTTCCGCAGGTGGCGTTACCCGTGAGCTGTTATGGTTTCGCGCGGGGCACAATTTTGCGGGCTGTGCACAAGGACACATGACTACCGGTATATTTCAATGCTACACAAATACTGAGACAGAACAAGCGGATCGCAGAGCATCATCATGGGGGCGGCTGGAACACGGTAGAAAATGGCATAGTTTCGGTACATGCGCACGTGACCGCACGACTGTGGCAACAAACAGACGAACCTTCCGGGAAGTACATTTATCTTGCTTCGGCACGAAGTAAAGGAAAAAGCACGCAGACATTCCATTTATGCGTTTTACTGTTTCTCTAAACTTCAATTCATCAATTCTAGCAACAGATAACACAAATAATAGATGGTGCCTTGGATAATTCTCGATACCACGTGTCACCATGAGCGACATCACACTGCAGACTCGAGTACGTAGGCGCAGGGACGCGAGGACGTCATCCTCCGACTTGGAGCACTGCGGCCAGCAGTAGAAGGAAAAACGGCGTTCGGATTGAAATTTCAGATCTTGCCGCGGCACGTAGCGATGTAATACTTTGCAGACACGATCGTTATCACGCAATGTATGCTCTGCGCTTGTCAGCTCCAAATGGCCAGAACTGGCGAGGGGCCTTTTAAGGAAACACTAATTTTGGATGTAATGCTGCGTAACTTCAAGAACGGTACACATTTTCAGTACAATTGAAAAAAAAACATAATCTGTTTTTTTGTGTGTGTGTTCACTTCCAACAGCACACCATATTTTGCAAGCAGTGCACAAACGCTTTAGACGTACTAGCAATAAAAGTATCACGTTTACTGTAATATTAGTGGGCATTTCTCTTCAAAAAGCCGGAACCGTGTGCTGTAGTGACACTGAACTGGGTTAAAATTGACAGGTTGTAATGGCACAAGACATTCGATTAATGCTCGTTCATGAACTGTGCCACTGTCTTCGTCCACTCATGTCGCTGTCTCTGAGCGAGGTAGTTTTTTTCGCCGATATTAGGATGCACCTGAATATGATGATTTAGGAAACCTATATTTAATTTTAGATAAGGAGTGGGTTGCTGTTAAACAGTTTTAGAATATCTGTGAAAAAGTAGCGTTGCGTCGCGCTACTGTGTGGAAATAAAAAAAAACAAGGCCTCCATGTAGGAATAAAAAAGTATCTTAATTGTTCAATATATGCCTTTCTTCTTTTTTTAATATTTTGTTCTTGGTCGGCGTTCTCATTTTTCTTCATGAGTACGAGAATTATCTTCTTGTATTAGTTTTATCACAGATTCTTTTTTGAGCTGTGCTTACTTTATTGCACCTGCACTTTAGAATTCCCCAGGATATTCCTAACTACTGTTCAAAGCTTTGCTTGCTAGAACTTTGGATAACTTAATTTTAATATGAGGCCCTCTTGCGGTGTTTACATTTGGTCCTATGATTGAAAGCGTATCATGGTTAACCTACGCAATGTATATGCGTTCATACTAATATAGTTTAAACTATTCAGTTCTGTTTGGTCCCATAACGTGTTGCTTTAAAATCATCCTTCAGAGAAACGGCCCTAAACCCTAAAGCGGAGGTAGCATAAGTAGATTATTTGTTGCAATGTAACAAACCTCCAAATATCACGTCAGAAATGCTTGCCTTGTTCTTTATACTGGTCGCGCTTTGAAATGTGATGAGGATTTTTGTCCAACTTTCTAAAAGAAGGCTTCCTGAAAAGGATTTTCGTTAGCTTAGTTGCATAGCTGTTTTGAATCTAGATGAAATCCTAACATGGTACGCAAAGGGACATTTCTTGCAGTCTACAATCACCTTTCTATTTCATGTAACATTCAATTTTTTAATATAATTCCCTAGAAACCGTATATCTGCCATAAGCATAAAAAGAAATACAACAGCCCCTCATAAGCTGTTCTGCCGAGTGCACCTGCTCCTAAGAGCCCCTGCAACTCCCCGCTTCCTTGCGAGTTCATTGCGAGTACATCTAAGGCTACTGACTAGACACAGGAATCATCCACTCGCGAACATCACAAGGGTACGGCCTGTGTCCGCTTACTCAGAAGCCGTGTTGTCGCAGCAAGACTTATTGCCGTCGGACTTCGAACCATATGACATACCCAAAGTTCCACCCTGGACGATGGCAAAGCCAACGGTGAGACTCTCAATCCCTGGAATAACGAAGAAGTCGAAAATGCCGCTTGCTGGTCTCAAGCATTTCGCGCTATCATACATTGCTTACATGTATGGACATTATGAACATGTTTTTACAGATGGTTCCGTGACACAGACCTCTTCCGCGGCTGCCTACACGGTGCCAGGAATGGGGATCGCACAACGGTTCAAGACAGGACACAGGACGTCGTCTACAGCGGCTGAGTTGACCGGAATTCGAGAAGCAGTTCGCTGCATACTGCAACAGAGTCTCGAGAAGTGGACAGTGTTCTGTGATTCAAAACCAGCACTGCAACTCATCAGCAATTATATGAAAGACAGAACCGCATATAGTCCTCTCATTTATGACATCATGTCTCTGCTTGCTGAGGCGTCTCATTCCGGGCACACCATCGTGCTGCAGTGGATTCCTGGCCATTGTGGAATAGCTGGAAATGAACAGGCTGACGCGGAAGCAAAAAAGGCGCACACTGACGGCACCATTGTAAAAATTCATTTTTCCCGGTATGACATTAACACCTTGCTCCATAACACCATTAAAACTTCTACGGCACGACATTGGGACAACCCCGAACATCGACAAGAGCGCCTATATAGACTTGACGCTGGACTACAATTCCGGCTTCCACTTCGGTTGCGGAGAAGCCAGGAAACACTCATTCATCGATTACGGCTGGGTGTGGCATACACCCACCGATACCTTCACAAGATTGGACAAGCACGGGACCCTGAATGTAGCGTCTGTCACGCTCTCGAGACAATAGCTCACGTACTTTGCGTGTGCCCTCAATACGCGACCGAACGAAGACAACTCAAATCTACTGTTGACAGCTTGGACTCCCGCCCCTTTTCAGAAGAAAAGCTTTTGGGCGCGTGGAGGAGTGTTCACTGTGCCCAACGTGCCATAAAAGCACTTTTGAACTTTTTAAGTGAGACTGGTTTAGACGATCGCCTCTAGAAGCTGTGAGACGTGTAGTCAGTGCGAAATGTGTTTGCGCAAAAACTTTTTGTGGCAAGATTACTTTTTGTAAGGACAAGATTACTCTTAGTGTAGTGCGTCTACATTGCGCATCCGCATATTGGACAACGTGTATATAGTATCTCATTGTACCATATCATAATCATCCGCCACCTACCTTTCCCTGTATTTCCCACTTCCCCATTCCCCAGTGAGGAGTAGCAGGCTAGAGACACGCTCTCCAGGCCGACCTCTCCTCCATTCTCTTCATTAAAATCGACTCCTCCTCCTCCTCCTCCCCCGCTTCCTTGGACACGAACGCATACTGTTTTTTTTTTCATAATCACTACAGAAGAGGCATAGGTACGTACAATTAAACTGCATGAAAACATTGTCAATATTTTGTCTTAATGTGCCTTTGAAGTCTCTAGTAGCGCTTCTTTTTCCAAGGACACAATTTAAGAAACAAAGGTATTTTATCTTTCTTTTGTTGTTTTCTAGATCATTGGTGGTAAAATTACGTCCACGTATACAATAGGAAAAGCAAAACAGGGTGCGATTTCGCAATAAAAGATAAAAAAAAGAAGCGAAGTCAGTGAGTAGCCTCATATTGGGAAAACTACGGTAGGCGCTATTACATCCTGCCTACAACGAGCATGGGCCATTGCTTCTTCTGGTAGCACAATGATCCGCGTGAATCAACATAGGAGCTCTGCTTACCAACTTCATGACAGCCTACTTTCCGACATGGCCTTTCTCGTCTCATAGGTCAATAGTCATATTTCTGTACGCTTCGTCTGACATCACTTCATGTAAAGGGATAAAAGAAAAAAAAATTGGAGGACGCTTAAGCTTTGTCTTTAAGGTTGAAACGCGATAGAGTTTCAAAGACCCCTTAGTGCTTTTCATGCTACCCGGCAACTGCAGCTTATGATACCGTAAAGCTTACCGGGAAACGGTTGCTGTGAACGCTATGCACGAAGGAGAGTTTTTTTCTAGAAATGCGGCATCTTGCGTTGATAGATCTCCTGTCATTGTTTCGCACTTTTAAGTATTTCAGTCGGAAAAGAGCTAACATAAAAGACATGCGCTGTCGATGTTTTCTTTCCATCACATATGTTCGAGGGCTGCCGTTTTCAAAATGCGGAAAAATAACTTTGTAAAGAATGAAAGACAAGGTTTGAGCAACTTTGGTGCTAGAGAAATGGTTGGGTATGCGTGGCTCGAGATTTCCTTAGGAATTCTTTTTGCCGAAGCGACGTTCAACGCCGACGCGAGACGTCTACGCCGCCGCCAGATTTTCTGCAACACGGGCTCAGCCTTGATGCCGACGCACCATGCAAACTTTGCCCCTATTAGAAAATAAAAACAGTCATTAGGCTAAAACTCTACGTAAGAGCAGATGGTAGTCATTCGTAGATGCAAGCCGGCCTTCTTCTACTCCTGTGTGAGCGAAACAACTTCATCCGAAAATCTTCTCCTCACGCTCGGGCGACGATTGCCCAGCGTATTCAGCACACCCCACGAATTTCCTAACCACGAGAGGACTGCATCGAAGTTGGAGAGAAACGTGCCCATAATGCGACAACACGACGAAATAGCCGGCGCATTATTATAGGCGCAGTTAGTTTTGCCCTGGTTCATACGGTATCGGTTGGAGTAAACATTTGCAGGTGAGTGTGATAAAGAAAGAAGAAACGATCGGTAGATAGCCGTGCTTCACATCCAATCGCCATCCTTGGTGTAAGCGGGGTTCCCTTGTGGTGGAAAAGTTGAAAAGTCGATAAACACAACGTTTCCTTGCTCCTTTGCTTCATATTCTGGATTTGCCTCTTTCCACTAGCTCCGTTTATATTGTTTCTGTTCGACGCTGGGTTACGGATAAGCTGCTGAGGGCGGCGGCAGCTAATCATTTCAACGAGCGCTCAAAAAGCCGGGCACATTATAATCCCGGCGCATTACTTGATTGATGCAGCACCAGAGGGGTGGGAAAGGTTTGGCGCCAGATAAGCAATTGTTTCTTGTCACAAAGCAGCGAAGTTAAACGACGTTTTGGTGCATTTGTGTTTGCCGAAGTTAGCCTCACGCTTCCCCTTTTTTTGGGATTACTTTCATTCACTATTTTGGGATTTCTAGCGGTTAAGCTTCTCTATGTCTTGCGAAGTTTTTTGGTTTCGACCAATTTTCTTTCTCGGCGTCGTTAAGAGGCAGTCACGGTTGAAGTTTTCTTGGTTGCTTTCCTGATGGCACTTTTTTTTGTTAAAATTAGTTGCATACTCTTTGTTGCACACGAAACCTTTACAAGCATTTAATAACAGTATAATTCTCGCCGCCATTTTATCACCCAATATGCATCGGACGGAATGTACTTACAAGAGCTCGTGAAATATTTTTTTGTTTTATCTATTGCTTGTCGCCTTTGTAACATACCTGAAACTATTGAGCACTGCTATATAAACTGTAAAAGTGCCTTTTCATTCTGGGATCATCCCCATAAAATTTTAAAGAAAGAGTTTACATCTTTCTTTTTGTATCCTATTTCTTTTTGCACGCAGTAATGACGTACCATCTGTTTATTGACAGACGTACATAACTTATGGGCAACTAGCAAGCAAAACTGAAATGAAGTACACATAGTTCTTAAAGTGCATTTTATTTTGGTGTTCATGCCAACTTATGTTTCTTCAAGAGCATTTATGATCAACGTGATTGTCAGCCACATTGGTGCCCACTTCTAATTAGGTGTTCTGCTTCCCCTTCCTATTTTCCAGTGCGATGTATGGTTGTGTTGTATGAGACTCATTTTCCTTTATGCACTGTTTGCTTGTATCTCATTGGTTACCCGCATCTGGGGCTCGCAAAACTGCATACAATACATGGTCATACACCATTTGTGCTCAGGATTACCTCTTGTAATAGATACCATGAACGAATAAAAAGAAAGGAATGAGTGGCTGCGAGGTATAATATTCGGCTGGAATCTGTGGTTCATGAATGCGGATGTTCCCGAGGAGCTGCTACTCTATTGCTTATGTTTTTTTTTAAAACTCTGGCAAAGCACTCTTAGATTCCATAGGCAGACACTGCCGGCCATCAAACAGATTAGCGCACTCACTCATAATCAACTGCAACTATTAAATAACTCTCCTTTCATCAGCTGTCCGAGCCGCCCAAGTGCCTACGGTACCACTCAATACATTTTTAAAGAGGAGCAAAAGGTCGCTGGCCCTCTACTTTCTTGCTTATAATTTAGCGACACTGAACTTCTATAGAAGTGTAATTATAGCTCTAGCGGGCATACGTTACTGCAGCATTGTGGCTATAACAATCACAGTTTATTTGCTTTCGAGTCACAAGCTGCGTATAAACCGACAACTACTGTATCATTGAGTATTTGAAAATGCACACTCTTGGGAGCCACTGTCATATGTATTTTATGAACATCCATCGCTGTTGTTGGATGCGCTGAGTCTGGATTTTATTGTGCGCCATTGCTTATAGCGTACTGTAGAGAAGCCAGCGGCAGCTATTCAGCAGCGGGATCGCAACAGATCGCTGCGCAGGTCTATGCTGTGTATGCGTGGGGATCATGTTTAAGTTTCCCGGAATTTTAAAGTTTGCCTGTTGCGCAAAGATAGGATACTTCCAGTCCTTCAGCTGAGGTATTCAGCACGATGCATATATATATATATATATATATATATATATATATATATATATATATATATATATATATATATATATATATATATATATATATATATATATAAAGCAAACTTTAAAGGTTCTCAGTACCACCCCAGTCCATTACTTTGGGTCACATATTGCAATTTACGAATTGTAGCCGGTGAGCTTGTGAGGTTCTGGGTTCGTATGAATTTCCAGAATGACGCCAATTGGGGAATGTGCGCTATCAAATCCGCCGTAAAAACTCACTGTAGTTCCACTTACCTTTTCTTTTTAGGAAAAGGCTACCTTGTGCATTGAGGCACAAAAGCAACTTGAATGTCCATGTATTTCGCCCCTAACATTGCAGAATAATATCTGGAATAATACCGCGCAAGGCGGAGTCCGCTAGCGCAACACAGGGGTAATTAGAGATCGCTGGGACAATCTTTCGTCCAGCAGTGGATATACTTAGCCGATGAGGAGGTTGATGACGGTAACGATCTTGAAACTGGTTTCCTCCTGGAGATTTCTTCCAACTGGATATCTCTGGCAAACCCACTAGCTATAATTCGTAGATTGTAATATGTGCCATAAATTAATTAATACGTTGTTTTTGTTAATACGTGGAATATGTGTTTACATTACTCGTGCTAATAATTTTTGCCTCTTCAAATAATCCAGCTGAATGACGCGAATTTCTGCTATCTGTCAGAGGCGATATTTAAAATTTCCGAAAACATAAAAAAATGCTCACCCGACATAAGCACCTTCGTCAGCGCGCGCAAACGCATAACGAGACACATTGATTTGTTTAGACGGCCTCATATTGTCAGAAATTCAACCTCTTCTGCCGGTGTTATTCGCTCGCTACAGCTTCAACATCGTGGTCTCGTTTTGTGTTCTTACATTTCTAATGGCAAGTGCACGGCTATTTGCATTTAATCTTAACTACGTCGCCACGTGTCGACCCTGTAAAATCCCTTGTTGGAATTTTGCCTACTTTCCCAGGCTATCCCAATGACTAGGGAAAAAAAGAAAGAACGAACTGAACCATTTGCATTCCCTTGACAACTACCGGAGCCACTAACTCATACGCGGCTCTTTCTATATTTTGACATACTCGAACTATGACTGATCTTTTTAAACCGAAGCTTTACTTGACTTTTCCCAGGAGTTTGGCGTTTGTTGTCGTTTGTTCCCCGCATATATTTCTGGATACAGATTGACAGTTTTGGGCAACCGGGTATGTGCCTGAACAGAACTCTTTATGCAGGCTGCTGTATCGTGTACCTAGCAGACAACTTGCGTCAAACTACAGAAACGTGTGGACAATATTGAGAAGAGCCTCGAGGAACGTTTTACAACACAGACGGCTCTTATGAACGAAATGTTCAATACCGCGCTAGCTAAGCTCTCTGACCAAATAACACAAATGTTCGCCGCGCACTTGGTGCGCATAGACGACATAGAAACGAGGCTGTTGCCAGCTGCAGGCAGACCAATCAGAACAATGAGCAAGCCATACGCTAGACAGCAACAACACAATCAGCAGCAGCAAAGCACGCTCACAGACGTAGAGACGCAACCGCAGCTGCAACCGCAGCAGCAACCAAGTCGCCTCGATAGTGACGGGTTAAATTGAATACAGGCATCACCATGGCTACACACGCAACGAAGCACACTAACACTGGGAAACAACAATACACAATCTGGCAGTGGAACTGCCGGGGCTACAGGAGGAAGCGGGGGAATCTCCAGCAATTCATACGCAGCCGCGAGACGAAACCAGACGTGATCTTTTTACAGGAGACAAACCATCCGGTTAAACTAGCTGGCTACAAAGCCATAGACGCGACCGCGACGGAGAACAGGCAAAGAAGGAAGCGGGCTACACCCCGCGTGGTGGGCGGCGCTGGGCCGGGGGCGATGGTGCTGCGCCGGCCGTCTCCCCCGCCACGCCCGTTGCCGGTCGCCGCCGTGCTCGTTCGGCGTAATGTCACTGTGGCGCAGCGAGAACTTGCCTGCGTAAATATCCCTCATGTGTTCGTAGAATTAATCCCTAAGAGCGGCCGAGGACTCTTCGTCCTTAACGTGTATAGTAAACCCACGCTGCAGCACAGATTCGGGGACCTACTGCGGGCCGCGCGCGCGGCTTCCGGCGGCGAGCCTCTACTTGTTGCGGGCGACTTTAACGCGCCCCACGGAGCCTGGGGCTACACACGAGAAACACCCAAGGGCAAACACCTTTGGGAAGACTCGCAAGACCAAAGGCTTGCACTGATCGCGAATCCCGCCGATCCTACACGCAGAGGGAACAGCGTGAGTGCCGATACGTTACCAGACCTTGCGTTTGTTTCAAATGTAACAACAGCGCACTGGCAAAACACGCAGGAAGATTTGGGGAGCGACCATGCGCTGATCGAGATAACGATAGGCACGGGCCCGAGCGGTCGTGGTACTTACCCTGAGGGCAAAGGTCGTAAGCTCAAGCTCGTGAAGTGGGACACGTTCCGCAAGAAACGAAAAGAAGCGGGGCGAGGCGATAAGCCGATTACGGACATAGACGAGTGGACCGAGACGCTCAGAAGGGACGTAGGTGCAGCAACGAGCGACGTTCCGCCCGAGGCGAACCTCGAAATAATTGACAGCAGGCTCCTACACATGTGGGAAGCAAAGCGAGCCCTCCTAAAGAGATGGAAATGCCAAAGACATAATAAGGCGTTGCGCAAACGCATAGCGCAGTTAGACAGAGGCATCGAAGAACACGCACTTCAGGTATGCAGGGCACAATGGGAAGACACGTGCAACGGCCTCGAGAGGCAGATGACCGGGGCGAGCGCTTGGCGCCTTTTTAGACACCTATTAGATCCGGAGGAGACTCGGGCCGCTCAAGGCCACAAGACTCGTAGACTCTTAAGAGATTATAAAGGCGATAACTTCCTTGACACCATACGTGACCGTTACTTTCAAAAAGCCGAAAGCATCCAGTACGCTGAGTACGATGGCGTCACAAACAAGAAACTGGACGCGGAATTTAGCGAATCGGAAATTCGGTTAGTCCTGGTCGAACTCAACACTCGATCGGCGCCCGGCCCGGACCGGGTTACCAACAAGACTCTGCGCAACCTAGACGACGAGTCAATCTCCCGACTCGCGGCCTACGTCAATGAGTGCTGGCGAGAGGGTTCCCTTCCCGAAGCATGGAAACGGGCCCGCGTTATCATGATTCCTAAACCTGGCAAGCAAGTTACGCTCGATAATCTAAGACCGATTTCGCTTACGTCTTGCGTCGGCAAAGTCATGGAACACGCAGTTCTCACCCGCGTGACCGACTTTCTCGAAGATCATGACGCGTTCCCGCACACCATGCTAGGATTCCGCCGCAACCTCTCCGCACAGGACGTATTGCTTCAACTTAAACACCAGATCGTAGACGACACTACCAGCTCCACTAAGGCAATTCTAGGCTTAGATATTAAAAAGGCCTTTGACAGTGTTAAGCACGAAGCGATCTTAAAAACAATTAGAACATTAGGACTAGGCCAAAGAATGTATAATTACGTTAGAGATTTCCTCACGGGCAGGCGCGCATGCGTCGTCGTCGGTGACGAGGAATCACCGGAATTTCAGACGGGTCCGTGCGGCACGCCGCAAGGATCCGTCATATCACCATTACTCTTTAATTTAGTTCTACTTGGTCTACCCGAGAAATTAACAGAAATAGAAGGATTACATCACAGTCTCTACGCGGATGACATCACCCTCTGGGTTCCCGGAGGGGGATGTGACGGTCACGTCGAGCGAACGCTACAGGCAGGAGTAGATGCGGTTCAGAATTACTTGCGTGGAACGGGCCTCGAGTGCTCGGCTACCAAGTCCGAACTCTTACTCTACAAACCCACAAGGAGAGGTCGTAAAACCCTGCGCGAACAGGAACGGGAATATTCCAAAATACGCATTACATTGGCAGATGGTACTCCCGTACCGCACGTAGAGAAAATTAGAATCCTAGGGTTACACCTGCAGGCAAACGGACATAACGGAGAGACGGTGCGAATACTTTGTCGTTCGGTAGATGACACCATCCGACTCTTGCGTCGCATCACGAACAGACGCAATGGTATGCGTGAAGAGTGCGCGATCCGTCTCGTGCAGGCGTACGCGATAAGCCGCATAACGTATGTTGCCCCCTACCTGACCCAGGTAGCACACAAAGTCTTGAAAACGTTGTATTAAGGGATTCAACGTCTGAAACGGATTTTTGACCAAAATCGACGCATCAAAGACGTTCCAAACAAGATAGCTTAAAAACGAGGGGTGAATACGTTTGGATAACGTTGGAAGCCAGGCAGCTTAAAAACGAGGGGTGAATACGTTTTGAAAACGACTTCATATGACTCGCTCTATCTCTTTAGTTATCATGTGACCAAGGTGGCCACGTGATTCGTGATGCCGGGCAGCCGGGAGAGCCGGGCATAGTCGCGTCTTCATGGCGTCGTCGCGTCCCCGCACTCGCATTGCGCTGTGGTGTGTTTGCGGCTGTTCTGAGTGTGCTGCCGCTGCCCTTTGCTATGTAAGTGTTGCAGTGTTTTGCTGTCAAGAAAACTGTATTCTGTGATTAGTTTGGGTTGTGCGAAATTGTTTGTGTGGTTTTAATTCGGAAATCAGTAGTGTTTTCAATGGTTATCGGACCATGGCGGCCACGTTATTCGTGAAGCCTGGCATAGTTGCGTTATCGCACTTGCATTGCGCTGTGGTATGTTTGCGGCTGTTCTGAATGTGCTGCCGCTGCCCTTTGTCATGTAAGTGTTGCAGTGTTTTGCCGTCAAGAAAACGACATTCTGTGATTAGTTTGGGTTGTGCGATCTGTTTGTGTAGTTTTAATTTCGAATTCAGTAGTGTTTTCAATTGCAGGGCGCCGAGTGGAGGGCACTAATCAGCTCTTCAAGTTCATTGTCATGTTATTTGAGGCGCCTTTTCACTGACGCTGTAATTCAGGCGTTAAGGGCAGTATAAGGACGAAAGTTAGAGGGAATAAATTGTGCCTGTGTGTCCCTAGCGTCGGGATCGGCCGCTATGCGTGATCCTAACAAGAAAGCATTTTGCAGAATGCGAAGAAAGATGGCAAAATTGCTGTCTGTGCGCACCTTGCCAATCTCCGCAATAGAGCCGTCATCGTGGTATTTTAGTCTCCCGTTTAGCAAGAGTGTTGCAGACAAGATAACTGGTTCAAACAGGCTTTTTTTTATGATTCAGTACTAGTACGGTATCCCAAAAGGTGAGGTCAAGTGCTCGCCCTATTTTCTTCCCTCGCGCTACAGCGCACTGACAGAATTTTGCGTGCACCATATATACCGTGCTTTTATCGTTTACGCTTCAGGTTCTCGATTGTGTTTTCGCCCCCTTTACCCACGTGAGCGGTATTTCATGGTCTTACGGGGTACCACGTGTGTCCATATATTGTGTCCAATATATGAAACGGCCCAACTCTATTTTATTTGACGCCTCAAATGGTATTAATGTATTGAGTCCCTTGTAGCTTTGTGCTTGTTATCAATTTTACTACTTGGCGAATGGATACAGCATGTACGCTGCATAACTCGCTTGTGGATACTGCGCACGTGAGTCGAGTATGCTTCAGGTAGTACCATTGTTTGCCGTTTGGGACATGTGTCGGAATGTACGCTGTGCGCCCTTCGCGCTTTAATTAGTCGGCGGCCTGCCGAGTTCGTGCGGGTGCAATGTGTGCGCGTGGAGTTAGCGAAGCGCTCGCGCGGTTTTTTTTTATATGTGTTCTGTTCGCGCGCTTCGCACAGCAGGGCATGCCGCAGTTCTTTGTCCTTGTGCAACACATTTTCCTAGCGTACGCCTGTGCATTATTTGATACCGGTTTCACACGGGGCTCTTTTACTCGCTACCCAATCCGTTACAAATAGAATTTCTCGGTCGTGATTGGCTCTTTTGCGCAAGCTACGACAGTGAGCCAGTCGCATGGATAATTTCGATCCGGATCGGGCGTGATGGCGATCGAGAGTGGTCGCGTGACGCCGGTTTTACACATGGCTCCCACATAGGGAACACTTTAAGTTCAATGCTACTGAGTGAAGAGCAAGTGCATATATATGCCAGTGGTGGTATGTGGGCAAGTCTTTCTGGTGAAGCCAATACTTGTGCATTCAAAACATTTCAACTACCAGCGTAGTGCATCAATGTGTCTACTTCACAAAACGGAGCACCAGTGCAGATATCTGAGCATACCTGTCCAGGGCAGCAAGTGTGTCTACATTTAAACCACTACCAGCTTGTGCGGCAGTTCTATTTCCAGCGGGACTGCAGAATAATCAGTAGGGTGCGCTCAAGCTGTTTATCTATGAAGCTCTGCCTCGACTGTGTGCCAAATATTTTTGGACGTGAAAGTGGGGGTGAATTGGTAAACATCAGTGGAACTATGCCTGCACTTTGTGGCAAATGTTTTTGGATGTGAAAGTGTGGGTGAACTGGCAAAGAATTTGCTCTGGGCTACATGTGTTAAACGTTTTTCTCATTCAGAGTGCTTTTTTTTTTACTTTAGGAGACTGAATTGAAGATGTGCGCAAAGTGTGACATGTCAGTGTGCTAATTAATGTATTTGCTGGTTTGCAAATTATTCGTTGCAACTTTGTCTTTGCCAGAGAGGTACAACATTGCCTCTTGTACAGGGTTTTTTAGATAAAACACTTACTATTTATTACGAGCATTGCTTCCTTTGTTACACAAATGCAGCTTCCAGTGCATTCCAGTTTATTTCCATGTTTATGTAAGTTACTAATATGAGGCTTGCATATTCATTTCTCACGTTCTGGAGTGGCAAGATGCAGCATTACTGTCTCATCGTTCGCTGTACTGCAGTAGTGTTCACTTGTTACACTGAATCCCCCGTTTAAGTATTCTGTACTAATTTCACTTTATTGCTTTTTTGTTGTATGGTTATTTTTCTCGCCATTACCTTCTTTGATATATCCTAAAGGCGATATTTCCAATTTTGCATTGTTCCCATTTTTTTTATTTCTGTCACAGGATTATTTTATGATGGTATGCGGTGGTATTTCTTTTTGTGCTCTTTTCAAGCTTCTAGCTGATTGTTAACATTGCTTGGAGGCAGTTACCATCCGACTCATACTCTTGCATTTTTCAGTCTACTTCCATTCGCTCCGAATGTCACTTCTGCATAACTCTAGTCCATCTAATAGCACGTGCTCTTTACTATGATAAATGAGAAACTTTAGTACACTCCAGGTTCTTCTATTCATTTTTGTATGTGTACTTGGAATTTTGTTTATGTGTTAGTGAATGTTCACTTTCGAGTTCATTACGAATCCTTAAATTTCTGCGACTTTTGTCATTGTTGATCTACTTTTACTTCTATTTGCATTTCTCACACAGTTTGTTCGAAGCTTGCATAAGCATTACATTTTAATAAAGTGTTTTTGCTTGGTCACAATGTTCTCATTTCATTCACTTTTGGCATGAAGGACTTGGTCTTGCCGCCTGCCAAGTCGTGACCATTTGTTCTTTGCAGGATGTCATTCCCATTTTGGTTGTAAGCATCGTAGCTTACTAAAGGTGGTATTAAGGATTCATTATTCCTAACAGGCTTATTTTCGTGGGACTTGGTAGAGGATACGCCGGCCATGAGGGGAACAGTGCTTGGCACTGCGCCATGGCTCTTACAGTCAACACGACGCTTCTACTCATCTGGGGCGCGATTGGAGATCGTTGTTCGAAACGCCCGATCAGTTTCACCTCACGCGATTGGCCTAGGCCGTGCCGACGGGTGCGGCTGACGACGTCTGCGCGGCATAGGCCAGTCGCGTGAGGCGAAACTAAACGCGTGTTTTGAACAACGATGTCTGATCGCACCCGTCACTCGCGAAAATTAGCTTCAGATGATCGTAAACCTTTCAAGACCACCTCTAGACCAGCTTTTTGATAACCTCCTAAAAACGTTTAGAAATTGGTTACGAATAGTTTTGGCAAAGGGATTACTTGTGTCTTTCCCAATCCTATTTCTAGACCAGCTTTTCGAATACGTCTTGCAGACCTGTTCTAGATCGTCTGAAGAAAGTAATTAAGCCGGACATTAGCAGAGATATACGACGTTTTCCCGCCGAAGTTCTCTCATTCGTGTCTTCTTTAACCCGTTTTTATCGTCTTGGATAAACGCTACGAAAACGTTACGTATCTCTTTTGTGCTACCTGGGGAGGTGGATCGGGTCCGAAAAAAACAAAGTCGAATGCATGATCCGAAAGGCTTTCAAGAGGGCGATCGGCGTTCCACTCAACGCGAGCACCGACAAGTTTCTAGAGCTCGGAGTTCACAACTCTCTCAACGAGTTAATCGAGGCGCACGACATTGCGCAATACGAACGATTATCCAGGTAAAAGGCAAGTCGATGCATCCTCGAGTCGCTCAGCATCGCGTACCACACTCAGCATGGAGAAAAGATGGCGGTTCCCGCCTCTGTTCGCGACCGCCTGATCATCCCGCCGCTTCCCAAGAACATGCACCCGACGCACCACGCCGGGAGACGCAACAAACGAGCAAGCGACCTTGAGAAGAAGTTTGGTAACAGCAACGAGGCGGTGTACGTAGACGCGGCGCGATATGGAGGAGGGAGAAGCGCGCACGTGATAGCGGTTGTAGACCGCTCGGGTAGGTGCCTCGCGAGCGCCACGGTGACCACGGGACACACGGAAGCGGCCGAAGAAGCCGCGATAGCCCTAGCGCTCGTCGCGGTGCCGAACGCTGCGATCGTGATCAGCGACTCGCAGGCGGCAATCCGCGGCTTCGCGCGCGGTCGTGTCTCGCGGGAAGCGGCCCGCATACTCCAAATTTCTGACGACGGCGACTCGTCATCGCCCTCGCAACCCCAAAATTCTACGGTCTTCCTCCTCTGGACCCCGGCACACACCGATGTTCCGCTAGCGGGAAACGAGGCGGCCCACGCCACGGCTCGAGGTCTCACACGCCGAGCCGCCGCTGATTATGTGGCCGCCTCCGCCCCCGAGAGCGGGGCATCGGATCTGCCGGATCGGGACACTACAACAGAAACACAGCAACAAGAAACACACTGGGCGTGGGGCGACCGCCTAACCACGTTCAGAGACCTCACCCAACACTACAGACTCGAAAGACGCAGATTCCCGCCACCGCACGATAAACTGAACAGGAACGAGGCCGTGACGTTACGCTTGCTCCAAACACACACCTACCCTAGCCCCGCTATCTTACACCACTGCTATCCGCGTTTGTACCCAACAGACGCGTGTAAAACATGCGGACGCAGAGCAACGCTGCGACACATGCTCTGGGAGTGTACCGGCAACAACGGTAATCAAAGCAGCTCCGTTGGCGACGCGTCCATAATCACGGCTGTTGCCAGAGTAGAAGGCTCGAGCTCCGTTCTTCCCGACGCCGCCCCGGATGCGGGAGCCGCCGGGGACCTTCTCCGTAGGCGTCGCCGCCGCTGGGAGGCGGCTATCAGAAGTTCAGAGCTGGCAGACCAGCTCTGGGCCGTCCGGCAAGCCGAAGATGCCGGTCGAGTCCAAGAACTTCGAGCCGTCACCTGAGGCCACCACATCAAGAACTGCCGGACTATTCTTTACTAAAGTTTCTTCTTCTTCTTCTTTGCC
Organism: Dermacentor albipictus; assembly: GCF_038994185.2. Classification (NCBI taxonomy): domain Eukaryota; kingdom Metazoa; phylum Arthropoda; class Arachnida; order Ixodida; family Ixodidae; genus Dermacentor; species Dermacentor albipictus. The sequence goes on from NC_091823.1 coordinate 56,562,369, forward strand.
TCTTGCTACATTCCCACTGCTGCTGCTGTCTTGCACGCCGCGTTGGCGTTTGGCTGAGAGCTTACGGCAGCGGTGCGGGAAACAAGATACTCGACGTCAACAATGTCTCGGCATGGCGGGGCCAAAATTTTTTGTGAAGCTCCCTGGAGTACGCAACAATACCCTCTCGACGCTGTAATTAGGCGTGAACCCCTCCAAGGACAAGGCAGCAGCTGCTGCGCTTGTCTTCGTACTCACGCGCAACAGCAATGACAGTCCAGGGAGGAGGTAGGGATGATGTTAGAAAAGGAATAGAGAGAGAGAGAGAGAGGATGCAGGCAGTGTGTAGCACCGGATCCCGTACCGAAGCAGTCAGGATATGGGTGATTAACCTTGCCCACCTGCGCTCGTGGCAGTTCATCTAACACGACATGGGAGAAGAAAATACGTCGTCAGAAAACATTGCCCCTTTGGTTTCTCTTCAGTAAAAGAATGAGTGAAATAATGACACGTGTATCTGAGTTCGCGGACAAACGCAAGTGGTGCAGGCAAAGCAACATTTAACATCACATCACGGCTGTCGTACGCCGTCAACATCACTTCCAAATAGCGCAAATGAACGCATACAGCGCAGAGAGCTTCGCCTACATGAATCCCCACAGCAAATTAGATATGCGTATTGATATTTTTTGCGATCGCAAATATATGGACACTCCAGGCGCATTTATGCCGTTGTCATGGCCGTCTCCTTCGCCATAATTTTCCGTATAATGTCCAAGTGTGATAACATCGTCGCCGCGCGCCTTATGCTTTATGTGCGAGTGAAAGCGTGCGAGGGTTAGCGAATGATGGTGGTTCAATCTCGGGCATGCAAGGTAGGAAAGCTCAAATGAAGTGCCCCGCCTTCAGTCACGCGCAAGGCACAGGGAGGATGGGAAAGAAAGGGCATTCTACTCCGGCGGCAACTGTGTATGGCGCGGCCGCGTCCTACCGCGCTGGCCTATCTTGACAGTGATCTGCGATTCGGACGATAGCCTGGGTGCGCCGACGGCTCAAAACTTTGTGTGCGCTGTGTTTGCGCCACCCAGTCTGCGTTGAAGCGATAAGCAGCACGAAGGTCACTTCGCTCGCTGCGGCTGCCGCGCTTCCTCTTGCTAGCATTTTGACTGCGAGTGTCCGCAGTCATCGAGTGTGATGTGTTCATGTTCGCCTGTAGGCGCGTAACACCAAGCTTGTTAATTTAGCTAGTAAGCGAATGTTGACAAATTTATAGCGTTGATAAAGCTACAATCCCTAATTCGTTTAGCTGGCTACTAATTTGCTATCGCAATCAATACTTCGGCTTTAAGGCGAAATTGCGACTTCTTTTATTTGCTACTTTGTTGAATTCCAAGAGAACTTTGCCATGCGAGCTGCTGCTGAAACATGTAATACATATTGGCCATATTCTATTTTATTTCTGACAGCACTGATTGTTGATTCAGTTTCTCATGTGATTTTCATAGTGTGTTACTGTTGTATGGAATGAAGCTTTCGCCACGCCTGAGAGAGAAATGACTTCCTGAAGGACCCACTATGAATTGTGCTCGTGCATGCAGGAGTATAGCCTCCTTTCTTCGGAAGGAGCGATCACTTTTACACGGGGACATAGTAACACAAGTAAACACTGTCTAGATCAAAGCACTGCTCTGTGCAAGGTAAAAAAAATTATGAAATATCAGATGCATTCAAATGCACATTGAATTTTATTATCGCGCTTTAGCATTAGTTATCTAGCCAGGTAACGAACGAATGTTTTTGCTTTTCGTATTTCGCCAATGCTGACGTAAAAGGAGAGCATAGTGAGACGGAGTTGCAAGTAATTATCCTTGTTCAATAGAAAACTGCAAGTTCATTAGTCGGTAACCACTTCGCATAGCGGAGCGGAGCTATTGCTAAGGACTTTTCCTCTCAATACCACCACATTACAGATGCTGAAGCTAGCAACGAAAAAAAGTTGTGCTTTTGTTGCATACATTTCGACTTTTGCAGAGATAAGCATCAATTTATCTCCCCTCGCCATCTCTGGGATCGGCCACGCAGCTGATCGCAGCCACAGCATACAACTTACGGCCTTACTTATTCACGGGTGCTGGAACTGGGACTTATGAGAGGTAACATACCATAAATGAAGCTCCCCCTCCCTCACCTCCCGGTGTTGCTGAAAAATATGAAAGCGGATTTCCATGCAATGGGTTTGAATAGATTTGTAGTATGATGGCCACCGAGCGCATATGCAACGGCTGTAGATATAACTTGTGGAGATCGCGAATTTGCACAAGCGCGCGCGAAGTGCACGCTAGGAGAAATGAAAAGACATGTTTGTTTCAACCGTAACTTTCTACACAGCATGGCCTATGTAAATGTAGAGCAGCAGTGTCGTTTCTTTCAAACCTTTGATTCCCGCTCAGTCGCTGTAAGGTAGCAGCGAGGCCGGCACTCCTGATATCTGATTTCATGCCTTGTAACAAGTGCACCCTGACCCACCTCGCGTAAGGAGTCAAGATAAAATGTCTGAAAATGAAGTAAAATGTTCAATTATGAGGTTTTACGGGCCAAAACCACTTTCTGATCAGGCACGCCGTAGGGGAGAACTCCGGAAATTTCGACCACCTGGGTTTCTTTAACGTGCACCTAAATCGAAGTACACGGGTGTTTTCGCATTTCGCCCCTATCGAAATGCTGCCGCCGTGACCGGGATTCAATCCCGCGACCTCGTGCTCAGCAGCCTAACACCATAGCCACTGAGCAATCACGGCGTGTAAGTAAAATGTTATCATGTGTCATTGGTGCGACTAAATAGCCTTTATTTTATTCAAAGTCGAAAGCAGTCGTTTATTGCAAAGACGTGCAACATTCTGCTCATGTTGGTTTAAAGTTAGGCTCCGCGAAATAGCGCAATTGTGCTTTTTAGCACATCTCACTGTTGCTGCAAGTGTATTCGTACTTCAAACGTATGCAAAAGCCTCACCTCGGGCGAAATGCAATAAATTGTTCTTTGTAATGCACAAAGCGTGGTGTTACGTCTCAACACGGCCAATGATATTAATGAGACGTTTGTCACTAGGCAACCTTATCCATTCATTAACACCTATCCAGAAGTCAACGCAGCATTGACACCGACTGTTGCCGGGTGCACAAAAAGACCCGTGCTACACCTGGCAGCCTGAACTAATGATGAAAAGGGTCAACGTCGAATGCTACCGGGGGAACGATTTTGACCTCGAATTCCCAAATTGCTACGCGCTTCGTAAATATTCGGGGTCATATTTAGCGACATCTGAGGCAGAGGTCCGTGGAACGCTGCTATATAATGGGCGGGATATTGCGACTGATTCGACGATTGTGATTGGCGACGATACAGTCATCAAATTTCCTTTGTCGCCTAGAGTCGCCTAAGAAGACGACACTATTAAAAGCAGAGACCTTTCATGCAACATGGTGCTGACGTGTTCTGATGTGTACTCAGACGTTTAATAGGCTCCTGCAGGGAGTGGGCTTCCATATCTGAAGCCAGTGTGAAATGTGAAATAAAACAATTTTCACCGGACATACTCGCGATGGGTTTGGTGGATTCGTGGCTCAAACACCACCTCGAGCCACCACAGTGGTTATACGCAAAAATAAGACACCTAAAAGGTGAAAAAGAAACAGCCAGGCTCTAACCAAATGGAAAGTGAAGGCCCGACACAGTAACCAGGAAAGGCTCCTGTAGCAAAAGCACCTAAGGCTGTCAAACGGACCGACACGCAGATCTCTCCTTCCTAATGATAGTGACAATGTCGAGACGTGGGAGTACAGTTTGACGTGACAGCGAGAAGATGGGCAGCGAGAAATTGAGACCCGCCTTTCCGGGAAAGCCTGGCATTGTCTTATATCAGCTGCACCTCCGCGTTCTTTGATATCGAGAAAGCAGATGGATGCGGCTGGAGCTCTTGATCCCCAATAATCCCCAGCCGACGGGATCGGACGCGAACCAGCGTGTGCTGTTAATGCTTTATCCAAGTGCATGGTTCCGTGTGCTTTCGGCAGAGCCTATCAGAGTAAGCACGGTCCACAAAAGCTTTACGATAGGTTACAGGTAGATTCTGCGGGCGTGAATAAGCCGTAATTCTCTGTGCTTCCGTTGTTCCGGGAGGCGGTTTAAGAAAACCATCTGCCATGACGCTTGACCACGAATATGCTTCGCGTTAATTGATTTCTCTGTACATCAAGGCGTTTAAAAGTGCAAGGAAAGACGTACACCGACCAATTAAAAATTATTATAGGACAAGACGTTAAGGATTCCATACGGTAGCATTGTTCACAATGGGGCGAAGAAGGTTGAAGTACCCGTTTAAATAGGTTTGAGCATTTGCCGCAAGCACCGCGCGTAACACGAGGGGAGTGTATCTTTCGACTAGGGACCCCCCTGCGTTCATGAATGGTGTGGAGCACCGTTTGGTCAACCCTTTCCCAGCTGGCCGTGCCCATCCGAAGAAACGCGCTTCCATTCCTTACGTGCCCGGGATCAGCGAGACCTTATCATGCGTGCGGCGTAAATATGACGTTCATGTGGCTCACGTTTCCGTGCGCAAACTGAGGCACGCACTCGTTAGTGGGAAGGACAAACTACCAAAGAAAGCCTTTCCTGGCATTGTTTAGAAGATCCCCTTTGCGGATTGCGATTGCGCCTGCGTAGGCGAGACGGGCAACTTTAAAGAACGGCTGCGCCAACATGATAACGATGTGGATTAGGAAATAGTGGCTTGAAATCATCTGCCAGAGCATGCAACAACTACTACGCAAAATACTGACTGGATGAAATCTAGTCTAATCGGCCAGGAACGAAACTGGAAGTCACGTCTGTACTTGGAGTCTCTCGAGATACAAGTTACAGAACACAGGCTCAATCAGAATGAAGGAACCCTTTCCCCGTCTTACGCGTGATGCTTGCGGCACATCCTCAAACCTATTTAAACAGGCAAGGACAAAGAGGAAGGGGGAATACAACAGCAGAACCCTCTGAAGCGGGGCGCCTCGCTGAGAGATGGCAAGCCGCCCTCCTCAGCGAGGCACCCGAAGACCAGGAGTGGGCCGTCCAGCGGGCCAGGGCCGTTGCCGAGGATCTCGAAAGATTTTCCTCGGGCGATGGACCCCTGGTAGCCTAGCCCCGGGCACCAACATCAACAACCGTTGGACAAATAAAGTTTATTCCTATCCTATCCTGTCCTTCAACCTTTTTCGCCCCATTTTGAACAAGGCTTTCGTAAGGAAGCCGAAACGTCGTGTCTTTTAATAAGTTTTCCTTGGTTGGTGTACGTTTTTCTTTCTCATGTATCTTCCCGACCAAACGGGTTTTCGTCGGACTCTCGATTATACCTGGACTGTACTCTTCAAGCAAGGCTATCAAGCATCGGTCGGTTTAATCTTCTCAGCTAACAAGTGCTATGTTGTGCTACTTTATGAGCTTCGCAGAGAGCAACGCGACTGAAAATATGTATGGGAAACGCTACAACTTATCAAGCTAATTATGTACGATTTCTTGGCGAAGTGCTCGTTGCCCCTGTATATGTGCCTATACTGGCGACTTGCTGTAGACAACTCAGTTTCGCCACTCAGACCATCCCTCAGTGCTGCTCAAAGAAAAGGTTGGTACACGTTCGGGAAGTCACCCTTCTACGATGTTATTCTTACACTCGGAACTGGTGGTGAACTGCGCGCTTTCACAGTTGCCTTTTATATTGTCCTCAAAGTTCAACTGTTATAGCCGGGAGTCGCTTCAGCAAAATAACCTTAGGAGAGCCGTTGGTGTGCCGCTGAGCGCTGCTAGTCAGAAGGTAATGCACGAGTCTCATTCTTTCTCCCGCTGGCTCCTTGTCTCTCAACAAGTGCTGTCGTATATAGTTGTGCCGGATCAGTTGGGGTAATCCAGACAGACTGCTTTTCCGGATACTTTAGAGGCAGACTAAATGTCGCCTTTCTGTTCCGGTCAATATACCGTATGTGCTTGAACATCCAGTTTGCCGAAAGAACTGAAACGTCCAGAGTCGCGATTGTGCGAAGATAATTCGCATTGCCAGCTAAAAACTCATAACATAAACAACAATCGCATTATACGCATACTGTGGGTAAAGCAAGATCACTGCTACTCTAACATTTTAACGTTATTTCAACTGAATTTAATTCGGTTTGCTAGTTTCAGACAGCCACTGTCGAGGAGCCTGAGACTAAAGGCATCATACCACTTTGACGTCGTCACTGGTATCTGTTAACATTTGTTTATAGAGAGCCCGAAATTGTCAGCATGACATACATCAACAAAGCACATTTTTGCTCGGAGTATCGAAGTACATAGCCACAGGCTCCAGTTACAAATGTGAAAATGATAACAACCAAAGTGACATACATCAACAGCATCAATAGCCGCATACACAACAGTGGCCTAGCTATACAAGGGAACACCATGCTTTTGCTAATTGACGCTGATACAGAGGTAAACATACATAAGTATGAGCCACATGTAACTCCAAAAAACATTTCTAAGTTTGCATCCTAACAGTACGTATATTTTAACGACTTTTTTTAAACACTTGGACAATGTTTCAGTCATGGAATGGGAGAAAAATAAATGGGAACCTCTTCAGATACATTGCGATGGCGTACTGAGTCAGCTCCCAATGCATACTGACAACCGTCATATCGATTTATATTGTCACCGTAACAATATTGTGGTTCTGTTGTTTACATAGCGAATACAGGTAGTGCAGCGGCCCCTGCAGTTGAGGTTCCAGAAGTGCCATGGAATCCTAGAATCGACCACGTTCTGTTAACTGCGAGTGTGTAAGTGTCGCTATTGCAGGAGTCTCGTGAAAACACAAATCCTGGTGGCCGCAGCTGGTTGGCCTCTCGTCATATTATCGCGATTATGAATGACATTCTGATTACGCAGGAAGGAATTGAGCAAGATATTGATCGTTTGCCGAATAATTCAGTCCCCGAACCTGACAACATATGTCATAAACTACTGAAGCTAACTAAGTCAGTGACAGCTCGTATCCTCACTACAATTTTTCTGCAGTGTATTGATACAGGAAAAGTTCCTGACACCTGGAATATCGCTGGCGCTGTACCTATATTTAAATCTGGAGATCATTGTGCCTTTTTAAATTATAGGCCTATCTCATTAACGAGCGTACCCTGCAATATGCTGGAACACGCATCATCATCAATAGTGACGTACCTGGATCAGCCCAACTTCTTTTTTCAAAACCAACATGGGCTCTTGCGTGGTCGTGCTTGCGAGTAGCAATTGTTTCACAAAAAATATACGAACGCTGCGCTGAAATTTCTGGTACTAAGGCTGTACCTGGACAATGGCACTCAGTGAGCATTACCTGCTGATAAAGAATTACGCAGCATGTGTTTTACTGTTGCTATCTGAATGTCAACGTAATAGGCGATGAGGCTGCTGACAGTCTTGGATTGTAGCGCGAAGTGACACGGAAACAGACAGGAGCAGACAGGACTGTCTCTGCCAGTCTCACTTCGCGCTACAATCCAAAATCATGTTACCGCACCAAGTCGCCCAACTTTGTATCCTTTTGCTGACAGTCTTGCGCGCGCATCTCTGGGGCTCAGGTGAACAAAAAAGAAAGACTCCTCTTGCAGAAAAGGTCATGAAGGAGGCTAATTTAGCTCACTTCCGTTTCGTGGTCTCCATCGAATCAGCCTTGTCCCAGTAACGGATTTCTCTATCGCCCTATCGCTTCTATATCGCATCCACACAAGGTCAGTGCAAACTGTTGCGTGACTCTACAAGACAGGACTTACCGTGTCATCATCGTGTGTGCATTGGGAAGAACTTGAAAACTTAGCATTATTTCTTAGCGTCTTGAATTTCATAGAGAGCGCAAAGTAGTAACAGATTGCTGGAAGCGAAGAATTGCTTCGCACGCAAGTGCATTTGATGCAAGTGCGCAAGTTCAATGACACTTCTGTTCCTCTAGGATATTGGATATTAAGGAAGGATGTGTGACCCTTTGCCTAATACATCCACGATTCAAAGCTCGATAGTGGATGGCGAGCGGAGTGAGTGGGCTGTCAGAGTGAGGTGGAACGATAACGTCAAGTTTGTTGCGTTCTGTTGAAACTCCGTTCTGACTACTTGTTTTTTCTTTGCGTGTTGTGACAGGCGTGGGACTCAGTCGCACTGGATCAATAAATATTTGATCCGAAAAGCACGAGATTCTGCTTGGATTTTAAAATTTCTGCTGAAGAAGCGTTCATTTCCGTTAAACTCCTATCCCGCCAACTCTACGAGCACGAATCGGATTTATATGCGGTGTCACATGCCGCTATCATGCTTTTTTTTTTTCAATTTGTGAGCTTTGAGCGAAGTGGGGTTCTTGATAGAAATATAAGCCTGAGAGTTCGCTTCGATGGGGATGAAATGCAAAAACACTTCTGTCTTCTGCACTGGTGGCACTTTAAAGATCCTCTGGAGGTAAATATTAATCCAGAGTCCTCCACTACGGCGTGCCTCATAATCAAATCGTGCTTTTGGAACCTAAAACTCCCGAAATAATGCAGTTCTGCGCTCTCAATCTGAAAGAGTTGGTTCGGGAGGAATGCACCTGGATGTTTCGAAATGGTATTTACTGGACAAATGTGAACACATTGTATGGTTAGCTGATGTACAAGTATATATATATATATATATATATATATATATATATATATATATATATATATATATATATATATATATATATATATATATATACACATACAAGTGGCTTAATTACATCGATGCTTTCGGGTAACACACTCTTTCGGGCTTCCAACGGCAGGAAAATATGTCATACGAGAGGACTGCAGTGAGACATGCATCATTCAAACATGTTGGCATCGCTGCTATATGCCTTGATGGTGGTTCACAATTGGATGCCAACAATTCTGGGGTGCTTCTGCAATTCTGATGTTTCGGGTGTTCGAACGAAGGGAGTGTCGCTCAGCTCTCGACCACGGAAACGAGCCGTTCTCTGTTGCTCACTTTTGCTACGTTGTTCTATAGCATTTGCTTTCGTAGGAAAGCTGGTACTTCAACATTAGATCACCTTTTATTCAACTACGGAAAGCTGAAAGGAAACATGGTGGTCCTCAGTAATTTCAGTAACAAGTGATGGCAAAAAAGAGGCATTATACCTGGTGACAATTGTTCGCTTTTCAGCCCTAACTGTCGATGTCACAGTAGTTCTCTTTGACTCTACGTTATAGCGCATCATTTAGCAACAACGACAACTGATGCTGCGATACCTATAATCATTATAGCCGCACGGAGAGTTCTTTATTTACTTCTTTGAAAAACAGACAAATGTGAAAAAAATCCGCAAGCTCGCAAGCAATATTTACTGCCTTGTGTGACTAAGGAGCATAAACTACATAAAAGCAATGCCCAGGTGAAGCAAAACACTGATTGCAGATTTTACCTTCTTTATCTCAACATCTCACCATAGCATTAGTTCGTGATGAAAATAATGCATGAGTACGAAAGCCTCCCGTATCATACAGAGCTCTTATATAAATGGTGGGGGGTCTTACCGCGAGGCGACGACCTAGAGAGAGCTTTTGTCGACAAGGCTATAAACAAAGTACGCTTCTCTTGGCCGTCAGGTGCAGGCGCCAAAACCATTCTTCACTCTCAACGGTAACTGGCTTGCCTTGGAGGACAGGGTTCGATGAGAGACGACGGGCGCTGGCTCTTCTGTAAACATGCAGCTCTCACGATCAGGATAAAAAGCAACGCTAGTCTCAAGGTCGCCTTAGCACAAACAACAAACAAAAAAAGAAAACAAGGAGAAATTATTTTTCAGTCACCCTATCCAAGGTATCAGATGACTACAAGACGTGCACAGAAGTGGTACCGTTATAATTAAAGCCGAGGCGTGGTTATCAGGAGTGTGAGCCCGGTGGTGTTGAGTAAGCATTTAAGATTGTAGTGAAGCGAACCCTAAGGTATGCATAAATAAAATAGTGTGAAAGCTGCTCGCTAAACTGAACCGACAAAGATCGCTCTTTGCATCAATCTTTCCTTTTCTATCCAGTAGGTTCACGGTTTTAACAAGTCTTGCCATAGCAATACAAAAAGACGACAATCATTTCGATCGATATTCAAGGCTTATTTTCTTCAGTTTCTTGTTGTTCTTCTTCTCATTGCTGTTAATATTACACGGCACTTAGGAGATGTTATCCCCTTTAACGGAACTGAATTTAATTGAATTTATTAATCGACATAAAACAATTTACGCGAACGGAATTGCAATGATGCGCCTGAATCCCTAGTCTGAGGCTAGTTGGGATTCACGCCAGTACAATTATGAAAAAGAGTATACCCCACAACGAAACAAGAATTATACAAACATTATAACCTTTAAAAACTAATTATAACATGATCATTACGCTGCAATACTATTTCAAACGTTTCCCGCACTTATATAGGCAAGTTTCATGATATTAACAAACATATTGTTGCAATTGTACAAGCAACACATTTGTGCATGTAATGAGCATAACCTAGAACACGAATATGCCTGGTAGTCAATTCAAACTGGTTAGGTTTCTGGTTTTTAGCAGTTAATATATTATGTGGCTATACATTATTTAGGAAATGCCTTTTCAATGCCAATGAGAAATCCTTACTTTATTTTAGTTCTAGTGGAAGGTTATTCCATACGACGAATCCATTAGCTGTAAGTTTTCTCATGCCATGCATACTTTTTGTTTGCTGAGTGAGGAAGTTGACTTTCACTTTGTTATCGCATTCGTGGTAAGAACGTTAAAAATCTGATGAGCAGACTGGATAGTTGGTGTTAATAATAGAACGGACCATTAGTGCAGTTTTATAATCAATTAGAGGGGTGAGCGGTATGATATTTAGGCTTCGGAAGAGTGGAGACGTATGTGAAGTATAGTCTGAATTAGTCATAAAGCGTATTGCTCTTTTTTGAGCTATTATAAGTGGAAATAGATATGTGTGTTGTGTATGACCCCAGATAACTAAACGGTAATTTAAGTGGCTATGAAATATACTGAAATAAATTAATCGTAAGGTTTGTATGTCAGAAATAGCTCAGCATTTGCACAGCATTGCACAGCATTGCACAGCATTGCACGTTTACGTTGTAGGTAGCTTTTGAAAGTTTTTGTAGAAAGTGTTTTGTGTTCGCAGTACCGAACCGCAGACCGTCAATTACCGTTCAAAGGCTCTGGTTGTATCCATTGTGGACGGGATCTTAAATTTAAGCGAAGGGTCAACGGGAAATACATCTGACGATTTAGAGTTCTGCGGAAACCATGTCACTTTACAACCACGGCTGGCATCTGTCTTTGTATGTGCCGCAATTTGCCTTGCATATAGAAGGAGACCATATGTGGCATTATTAACATGCGCTCGTACAGCTACCTTGTCTACTGCAACATTCTCAGGGATATTGCAGTGGCGAGGTATTCTTTAGAACATTATTGTGCAATTTTCTTTACTTGCTTGTGTGAGATCCTTTAGTGTCTCGTAAGCTAACGTCATGTCTTGCTATTCATTTTCTTTGCTCGACAGAAGGCTTGCGCTTATTTCCAGATCCCTACCATTAGATCTTGTGAAGTTAGCGGCTATACATAACTTCCACTGCAGTTTCTTACAGCATGCCTGTAAATACTTATCTGGCTTTAACTCATTCACTAATTTCTGATTTACTTTAGTTCTGGTGTAAGCAGAATTTGCCTGAGGGATGTTCACTTACGAAAATTCGACTTTCTTGCGTTTTATACGTAATTTATACAATATTACAACGTAATTACAACGTAATTACAACGTATTACAACGTAATTTTATACAATATTTTGTGGTAAGCTTAGGTAAAAAGCACAGAAAGTTACGGGGGGACTCATCTCACGATGGGTGTCGATGGTAATGCAAATAACATTCGAGCAATGTATTGACCAACCATATTCCTAGTTGACGTTCTTTCAAGAGGTGTAGTGGTAATTATAATTCTAATTATGGGGTTTTATATGCTAAAACCACTTTCTGATTATGAGGCACGCCATAGTGGAGGGCTCCGAAAATTTTGACCACCTGGGGTTCTTTAACGTGCACTTCAATCTAAGTACACGGGTGTTTTCGCATTTCGCCCCCATCGAAATGCGGCCGCCGTGGCCGGAATTCGATCCCGCGACCTCGTGCTGAGCAGACCAACACCAGTGGTGGTAATTCTAAGACTCGTTCATTCGGCTATATGCCACATACTCCTATATCAAGGGAAAACCCGGGGAAGACGGGAGATGGAAATTCAAGACGATGAACAAAACGAGAACAAGGTGAAAGCAGGAGCCAACGTTTCGACAAGTTTCGAAAAATTTCGACAATGCCTTGAAGGAGACAAGTCCACTTGTCGAAACGTTGGCTCCTGCTTTCACCTTATTCTCGTATTACCCAAACTCTTACATCGTCACACTTTGCTGTGTCACTCACTTGCCAAAATTGCCCATGAGCATGGCGGCATGACGACGACGATATGACGCCGACGCAGTAACGGTGAAATTACCAATAAAGCAATCATATCAATGCGAAGACAAAGGCGATTTAGCTACAGCGGTATAATGACAGTGAGATGTCGATTCTTTATAATTAAGGTGTAATGACAACAGCATCATTACAATGACAACGACGACTACATGTGGAATGATGGCGATGCAATAACCACACTACAACTTGGACCAGTGGGTTCGAGTAGAAGGTATGACGACGACAGCATAAGGAGACTCAGATCACGGACCTGGAATGATGTCAACTGAAGGACCACGACGCATTCACAATGGCGCTGTGACAAGGAGTGCATGAAGGGTCTACGAGAACGATGGCGCAACGACGACGGCATGATGAAAGTCGGATGACAAAACTAGAATGACAACGAAGCAACGACCCTGACGGCATCACGACCGCAAGCCCATACCTAGCGGTCTTAGCTATTAGACAATTTGGGCCACTGGTTTGGAGTAGAAGGCATGAAGGCGACCGCTTAACGAGAGTCGGATCTTGAAGCTCGAATGATAGCAATTGAACGATAGATAATGCAACTCGAATTAATACTTACCATTCGAGAGCCCTCGTCAATCAGTTCTCCTTAACATTTGAGTAGGAAATCTATTATCTGGCCATATTTGATGTGGGCTATGACAGTTTAAGCAGATGCATGCTCGTAAAGCCGAATAAGCTGAACCACATTGACGGGTGCTGAACTTGTGGCAATCCGTGCTGCACTTTATTTCATTAATCAGGAACCACTACAACAATGGACAGTCTTGCCATTCAGTGCATAGAAAGCCCAATGTGCCCCGGACCCAATGAATAACTGGCCTCAGAAATTCGACACATGTATTATCGCAGCCATGACAAGGGAAACAACATAATCTTTCAATGGCTTCCGGGACATTGCAGCATCATCGGGGATGACCGCGCATACGAAGCCTCCCGATCTGCACATGAATGTGGACAACGTGTCTTGATCCCGCTTTCGCGAACAGACGTTGCAGCTGGGCTGCGATTGATGTTCCCGTGAATGTACTTTGCCTCTGTGGGACTCGAACGCTTTCCCCACGTGTTGTTTGCGGTCTGCGGGGCTTCACGAGAGACTTTAAGAACACCAGCCCCTACCGCTCTGGAAGGTACCCGGTTTGTTCGTGTTAGTCTCTATTTATCTCTATCTTGCCCTTCCACTTTCTTTCTTTTTATCCCCCTTCATCCTTCCCCCCTTGCAGGGTAGCCAACCGGAACATCCTCTGGTTAACCTCGCTGCCTTTCTATGCATCCTTATCTCTCTCTCTCTCTCTTACATCTCATTTAAAGTAACTACTATTACCTTTTTTTCCTTTTTTTAGCAAGTTTACTTTGTTACCTCGCCTGTTATACTAATGGCTACGCAGAGCACGTTTTATATATTTGGAAATTTATTTATTCTGAGTTTCCTTGATTTCTTAGTTTCCTCCTGTGTACATATATTGTATTCACGATTGCATCTCTACTACATTGTTCTACTATTCTAGTGCTACGCTATAGAGCAAAATATATGTCACATGGACATACTTAGGATGACTAAGTCTTCATAACTGATGTTACAATGCTTATGTTTCGAAGTTTCTGCTCTGCATTATGCTACACTTGAACATTGTGTATTGTAAGATCGCCTGTTTTTATTCATGACTTGGTGCTGTACTTTATTCAGTGTCCCGCCTGCCGTTGTCTCGCAAGAGATTGGCAGTTTGGCAGTATTGTAAATAAAATAAAAATCTAACAGAACAGGAAAGATAAGGAGAGAACTATGTAGTTCACCACAAGAAAGTTATCGCACTAATAGAAGTTGCATCATTAGAAACAATCAATTGCGTAACCTACAAATTTCTCTGTTCCTGTGGCTGCCTTATACGGGCAGCCCACAGTCGCTAATTATCTCCTCTGCGTGTAGCAGCGAGCAAAAAACTGTACTTCCAGTGGTACGACACTTTAATTTAGATCAATCAAATACATCTTATTTCTCTTTTTCTCTTGTATGTCAGTAAATGGCTTGCTGTTGATTAACCGACGAACGGAGAGATTTTGCTAGATTTGATAACTTTTTCAAGAAGCTCGTATCCTGTGAAGGCCATTATACGCTGGCTACGGTGCAACTTCAGTGCTCTCTTTCTTCCCTTTTTTCTTTCCTTTTTGTCGCTTTATGCCTTACCCCCGGTGCAGGATAGCAAAGCGAACTTGTGTCTAATTAAACTCCCTACTCCTCCATTGTTCTTTATCTCCTGAATGGCATGTATATCACGAAAATAATTTTCATGGTGTGCATGAGGCCGCGCTCATAATATGCGCTGCTGTGACGTGAAGTAAAAGTCGATAATGGCCGAACATGAAGGACAGCGAAAAATGTAATGAACACATGAACGTTGTAGTTGAAAACAATCTAGGTTTTTGGCAATAAACAGAGATGGAGTTGATACTAGTGGCTGGAGTAGATACTAGAGATGGAGTAGATACTAGTGGCTCTGCCGGCCACGAGGACCTAATAAGATGCAAAAAACTTTTTGATGGCATGTTGTGTTTCAGGCAGAAATAGAGCTGTTTGTACGCTTTTCCTTTATTTTTGACTTCAGGAAAGTGCGCTAAAAGTGAATATGAGCGATATCTTTTGCCTAAGGTTAACAGCCATTCGATACAGATCATGGTCACTTCTCATGGTAACACCTAGGCTCTACCCAAAGCAAGCTTGACATCCAGCACGACGGTGCCTTAAGGAAATTATACAAACTATCAATCCACACGCTGGGATGTAGGCGCGAGTACACCAGCATTGTGCTCAGAGAAAAGCAGGAGCAGTTGGCGATTGTTGTTTAAGATACGAAGTGCCGTATGTTATATGCATTACTACCATATAGTCTCGACGATTGCCTGTTTCCGAGAGGGAGTGCGGACGTAACGCGACCACGCCCACAGAGCCTTGCCAACTTTAAAGCAGAAAACTGATTTGACCTCCCGTTTATAGACAGCTTTTCCATGTTCCTACTTTCTTTCGTCCGTCTCTTTGTCATTTCTTTATTTCCCATTTTCTTTACTATTTCATTGTTTCTTATCTTCTGCTCCTTTCCTCTTTTCATTCCCTCCTCCCGAAGGAGTAGGCAAGTGTTGTGCCCCTCCAGGTGGCAGTTGTCAGCTTGCTCCATCCCTGTATTTTTTTGTGTGCTTGTATGTTTCAATAATAATAATAATAATAATAATAATAATAATAATAATAATAATAATAATAATAATAATAATAATAATAATAATAATAATAATAATAATAATAATAATAATAATATAATAAAAGAATTTCTTACAGTTTTACATAGACAGAAATTTGGCAACACCGCCTGGTGCCAGTTTCCAAACGGATGCTGTGTAACTATGACAATGACGGTATCCGTATGTGCGAGGCTTCTCTAGAATGTTGCTTGAGTTAAAACGTAGTCCTATACCGCAAAAGTATTTATAATGAAATTGCCCAATAATTGTTTTTCCGACTGTACATATTTCGTTACTGCTTACTCATTAATAGTTCGTGTAAGTGATGGAAACAGGAACGGTCAATTGAAAGTTTGACGCGCAGTGAACGGACATCTCCGAGTTTTTCTTCCACCTTTAGCGGCCTCTGTAGTGCTGTTAATGTTTTATATACCTGCACAACCAAGCACGAGTGCTCACGGTTTATTTAAACTTGATTTTATGTAATAAGAAACAAATATTGGCGTTTTGTACGTGGTCTTAGTTAATAATAAATCGCTAAGACAGACGGAACGATGCTAGCCAAGCGCAGTTATCCTAGAATTCCGGTTCCCCGGGAAAGATGCCAATACGAAGGCCACCACATCAAGACATTCCCGTGCGTAAGCCAGCAAGGCAGCGCCAGCTTTCCCTCTAGGTTCTTCTGTGTAAAACTCAATGGTCAATATGGTTTTATGAACGTCCAGTGGTTTGCCTTCAGAACTAGGAAGATCCACACGGATTTAGATGGATTGCTTACTTTATGTTGAGTCCTAAATTAGAATCGAGGTAATATTGTTCGCAATGGACATTGTACATATAATTTCAGCACCAGACGTCACGTTATACGTGCTAAAGCTTGACATCGGCGCCACAGTTAACTTAAATGGCTCGCTCCTGCAAATTTCGGTCTTACAAATGTCAATTTGCGGCTTTACGATGTATGTTGAAGACAACAATGAACGGCTCGTATTAGCATTATTTAAGGTAAAGAGGGCCGGTTACTTATAAGAACGAAAAACCTCTACACTTTGAAAACTTATCGTAGTTACACTGCATTCACAAAGTGAAGCCGATAATACAGCTCGTATTTGCGATGTCAAGAAGTTCTTTCTTGGAAGCAGACAAAGTTCATGGGGCTAAAGCTTATCTCTCTTTTATTGTAGCGAAAATTTCGTGTTTGTAAATGAGCAATGGCTAAATGAGACTCCCATAAAGCAATAAATATTTCATAACAATTTCGCTATAGCGTCTCAAAATGCCTGCATTTTGAATGCAACATGTGCGCATCAAACAAAGTTCTATGCCTTCACAGCAAGACAAAATGATATGCCCAACGATCTCGAGCCTTGATTTACAGCGTGGCCGCTAATAGTTCAGAGGGGAAATTCTGGAGTAATATAAAGACTAAATTAAATCCTACAGCTCTGCAAGCGCTGTGTACAAACATGGTTTCGCTCAAGGTGTTACTCTAGACGACAAGCACACGCAGGCTTAGGGTTGAGCACGTAGTTTGGTCAGTCTGAAACAGCATCCCTTTCTACACACTGCCTAATTTCTCATGGCTTACTTCGCACGAGAAAACAACTCGTTCATCTATGGAGAAAAAAAAAAAGACGATAACACGGAGAACAAATCGCTTCGCTGTCAGCGGTGCTGTACAATCCCTGTAATCCTCTCGTACCATCTTGAGCAAGCCTTGCGCAGTGCACCTTACGATATGGCAAGCGCCCAAGCAAGACAAGAATTTACTGCCGTGCGTAGTCTGGAAGTTTGCTGCGCGGATATCAGGTTCGCGGAACGTGGGAGGGGGAACGCGTGGCCGTATGAGGTTTTTTTTTTTTTCTTGTCCCCCAAAAGGACCCGGTTTGCAGGTAGCGTTGTCATTTTATCACACGCAGACAAAGCTATGCCAGGTGCAGAAAAGCGAGGAACACCTGCGCAACTACCGAAAAGTAAGCGCTGAGTCTTGGGACTATATTTTATACTCAGCGAGGTCGCGAGGTAGAACGGTATTAGTCAAGCTGAGCGCTAAAAAGAAACAATAGGTGAGGAATAGAGTCCCCCGTGGCTAAGCATCGTTCGTAATTTAAGCATCACTCTGTCATACACGTGCGCAGGTGGTAATAGGAAAAATATAAAAATGCAGATCCACCGCTGTGGCATAATCTAAATGATGTGAAACCTGTTTGCGCTAGCGAGGTATCGCGGTAATATAGATGTCACGTGCACTTTTTCGCTCTCTGTAGCTGTTGGCTGTCGTTCACGACTACGAAGTATACGTATTATGTTTATCGATGGAAGATTGAGGCTGAGTGGTCTTTCCACACAGAAGTAGGGCATACATCTTAATGCATTTAAGGTGTTTATACTTCTCGCCTCACAGTGTAACGTACCTTTTCTTGTGGCTGGTGAAGAATGAGAACCCATTGGCAGATACTAGATGACCATTGCTTGTTGTTTGTACGGCGATTCATCATAATAGTGGGCGGTTCATATACAACGAATTTAAGGAACTCAAGGTACCCGTTCAATGTCTCACCGCACGTCATTAAGAGGTCTATGAGCTTTAGGCTTACCTATGAGCTAGCATGATATGTATAACTTTTATGTGGTTATTTATTGTATCATCACGCATAACCGAGGCGCGCTCATTGGCAAATAGGCAACGAAAGCTTGACCTTGAAAGGACTGAATGAACTTTCCTAGAATCAGTCACTATAAGAGGCGCTCTCTCATGAGGGGCTAGAATCAGTTCTTCTCTACAACTTTCATGGTGTTGTGGCTTATAGTTATTGCAGAAACGACAAAAGAATGTAAATGTCTACGTGCATCGCGAAAGAATGAACATTTTATTAACGCTAATAGTAAATTGTTCCAAAACGGCACCTTTGACTTTCTCTGCTCGTTTATGAGTAAAATATAGGCTTCTATGAAGCGTCGATAGATTGTGACGCAGCATGTCGGGAGCTCGCAGCGTATGCTAGTTGTGCATAATCCCGAAAGTGCAAGCGTTTCTTCATAGTAAAAAAGTAAAATAAAGATACGAAATCGTTTCGCAATCCTCACATGTTTTTTTTTTACTTTCTTTTGCCCTCCTTCTGGGATCGATCTAGCTCACTTCTCACCACTCTTCATTGAAGAGTAGCATCTAGGCGAGTATTTTTATGCCGGCATACCAATCTGCTTTTATATAAAAAGCTCTCTCCCTACATGCATGCTCTAAATTAAAATTAAGTTATGGAGTCCTACGTGCCGAAATCGCTATCTGATTAGGAGACACGCCTATAGTCGAGATTTTTAACGTGCACCGAATGTACGGTGCAAGAGTGCTTTTATTTTTTTTCGTTCCACACTTATTGCTATGCGACCACTGAGACCAAGATTGAACCCACGACCTCATGATCAGCAGAGTAACGCTGTAACCACCGAGCCACCGGGGTGAGTTAACTTGCTTTCATGGTACACGTCGCACGGGTCTCAGTACAAAGACCTTTGCTGCTGATAACATAACAATCTCTGGTAAGCAGTGATGAAGTAAAGAAATGGAAGTCAATTGTAAATGTTGGATTACGAGCTACTCCAGCTTCCTCATGTATACTTCGTTCACTATCTAGAGAATGATTGCAAAACCAGCTCGAATAAGCTTAAAGGAATTTAAGCTTGAAGGAGGCGGTAACTTGAGTATGCAGGTAAAAACATAACATGATTGCCATTAAGCAATTTCCATTTTTTTTTTGTACGTGTAATGAAAATGAATGACGGAAGATAAGGATACTGGTGCAATCTGCAGGCGGGTCTAGCATTGCGTTTTTGCGATTATCGAGACAAATAGGTATAGTAAATTGGTGCGTATGACGTGCCGTAGTAGCCGTCGGTTGTCTATGGGTTCCACAGTAGCACGATACACATGCGAACAGCGTGGAGACCAGAAAATGGACTACCCTTCCTCCTTTATTCCTCCTGCCAGCCATTGAGCGCACGAGCTCAGCCGGTATTCGTCGTTCTGTTGTTCCCGCCCAAGGCATGAGACACGCGCAGAGCATCGTGTCTGATTCGTTATGCAGTTCTTTCCTTGGCGATGACGGAAATTCCTTGCAATTCAGTGCTTGCGGCTAACCCACGTTGACCGAACGTGTTGGCAACGAATCAAATGGTATCCGCAATGTGTGACTGACGCTGAAAAAAAAAACGTGATTGATTGATTGAAATACTTAAAAAATATTCAAAGTGTATTCACACGCTTCCCCGATTCAGTTTCATGAAAAGTTTTGCCGAAAACCGTATAAACGTGAAGTTTTCGCGAAGGATTTTATATGCCATATATTAAGAGTAGCTTTCTTTAGCTCGTCATTCACCATCATGCTGGAAGCTCAGCGAGTACAATCTTGGCTACCACCAAGATCGTACCACAGGTGCTATAACGTCAAGCTATTCCAACATGTTTCTATTCTATTTCTGCCCGTAGCACTCCATGATGGGTCAAATATTTTTCGGGACAGCACCACTTCAATTGTCTGTCATGCGCGCGACGTCACAAACACCGCGAAAACTCACCGCCAGATTTGGCACGTACGCACTGTTTATGCATGATTACAACGACCAAAAACATTATTTAGTATTCTACGCTTTTTTTGTCATGAGAACTTAGCTATTCGTCAAGGTTTCTCACGTTGCGCGCATCTCACCTCTCGGTAATGCGACTTCGCGATATCGCGAAAATTCACACGTCAAATTGACGTGTAGGAACTAAGGACTCATTATTATGGCGAAAAAAGAAACTGATTTTATTTTCACAGTCGCCGCGGTCTGCCTCGTTCCGAGAGGAATAAAAGTCCACTGTCCACTGTCCACTGTCCACTAATCGCTCTGACACTGGCTACTCAGAGCTACCGGGGAAATAGGATTTGTCTGCGTATAATGAAATTTTTTTTGGTGGCAGTATTAAGCTCTCCACAGATGTAATGAATAGCGCAAGAGTGGACACGGGACACAAAAAGGTGACAATGACAAGACCAAACTTCCCAACTGCTGTTTATTACAAAAAGGTATGTATATGTATACTCTCGTGCACTTGATCATAATCGGTTACAATCGTGCAAGGCAATATGATCATCCCAAGTAAACAAGAGCGCACCACCACCATGCCAAGGCTTAAGGCGGCCTCCCACATACACACGTTCCCAAGGAATGCAAATTATTTAGAACTAAATGCTAGGGATGGTTTGCTAACGCAGTTCCCTTCTGCGATAGCCGCTACCTCAATGATGAGTCTAGTATTTTCCTGCCCGTTGCTTGCTGCTATTTCTGTATTTTTTTTTTCAAAGAGTGGATGACATGCAAATGTCACAGACCGACTTACACATATACACTGCTCCAAGTCACCATCAGAGTTTTGTTGAACAGACGTATATACAAAGACCCGCATCTACAGTGACCCATGTCGGCGGCAAAGAGGCTCGTTGAAGAGCGGCGCATATGTAAACACTGGCACATACTCAGTGACTCAAGTTGTGCCGACAGTTCGTCTCGATCCGTCTGCGTTGAGAACAGCAGCATATGGTTCTAACCATTCTACCATAAAATACAAGGTGATCCAGGCTGGTGGGAAAACAGCTACGAACATACATATGTTACTAGGCATGGTATTGCTACTAGGCATGGAAAGTCCGTGAAGTGCCCTAAGAATGCTAACGCTATAAGATTCAGTTAAATCCGCCAGCGGTGGGTGCAGTCATACCCGCGTTATACATATTCAGCCCATTTTGTCTGAATATATATGTATACACACATGCTCCACGCGCGGACATCGTAGCTGTATAGTGAAGCATCGCCCAGCAAGTCCAGAGAGGTCATCGAATGAAGGTTGGGGTGCCTCAGTGTAAAAGCAATGTATACCTCGAAGCCTTCATCCCGGAAACAAGTCAAGACTGGAATCACCTTCCCGCATCCATCGTCACTATCACAGACCATGATGTGTTCAAGTCGGCTATCTGTGACCATGTGCTGCCTCATTAGCTATTTTTTTCTTTCTTTTTCTATTGCCACTCCTCTTTGTAATGCCTGTACGGCCTTGAGAGTAAATAAATGAAATGAAATGAAATGAAAGTGCGAGAGAACATTCTGAAACTGAAACATAGTGTTTCAGTTAAGCGTTCTTAGCGTCCGCTCCAGCAGGCCACAGCGGAGCGGCAGACGATTTTCACGTTTTAGTTTAGAGTAACGGAGTGGTCCTTTCGTAGTTGCAACGTCCTCTTGGCAATTTCAGGGTCGTGAAACAATAAAAAATCCCATTGGTCACTTTATAAAGCAGAAAGAATATATAAAACTTATTTGTCCATTAGGTAGCTACTCGTGCGATCGTAATGCGTTACCGGTCATTTTATCGAGTGGAAAATAAAGCGTCTACTTGGGGAACGCCACGTGATAGCAAGCGAGCTTTCATGGTGCATCCAGTCCAATCCCTTACCGCTGCACAGCACGCACCAGATTTCGCACCACATCCTCTCACGTTGCGGGGCTTTCCAATAGGCCAGCCCTTGCAACTTATTTTAGCAAACATAAATCTTGGCAAACATAATCAACAAGCAAACATAATATCTATGTGCAGAGACGCACATAGAGGCACGGTCGAAGCGGACGGCATGGTCGAGAACATCTCTCTGGACGCTGCCATCTTAGAACTATAGCCAGGCAAGCGAGTTGTCACTATGCGCGCGCGAGAGTGGGCGTGCGCATCGACCACCCTCGCTAGCGAAAGATGGCGGCGACACTCCGCTTAGGCAGCTTGTAAGAGGACCGTGTTGCTCGCTACCGTACAGCCCGCTTGTAGCGAAGCTTACGGTGCATACGCATTCGGGCTTCCTCTCCGGTAATAATGCCAAACCAAAACACTGTAATACGGTAGATCGATACGTTGCTTCCCTCTTAATGGCATAAACGTCGACATTCATCATGATGTTGGTGGTGCTAGATTTCTTCTGTTCCTTTAGTTCGCATTACGGCGCCGCACTTGCATAGTCATCAAGGAAAAAAGAAAGTGGAGACACGAAAGCCCGCACCTTCCGCCGTCCAAATTACCCCCTCCTGCGACCCTGACACCTGCTCTGACGACCAGGTTCACGGGACCGGACTTCGAGCTGCGTCTTGTGCCCCAGCAGCGCCACAAGTCTGGTGCAACCTGGGCCAGAACTTACATCGATGCTCTGAGGGAAACAAACGCTGCCACATCCCCACCGGTGGCGGGTCCGTATATGCATACTACCCTGCTCTAAGAGGCATCGGTCACATGCAAGCGTAGGCGAATGCATCCTCGCCTTTGCCCCCTTCTCTGCCTGGATTAGAAGCTGCCACCTCCCACAGCCATGGCCTGAGTATGTTGTCTTTTCGACGGTCACTGCTATTGGCCACTGCTTTGGTGATCATTGGAGGATCTAACGAAGCATATATCTTAGAGCCTATTGTCATATTGCTACTGAATTATATTGAAATGTAGAGTGAACAAAAATAATCTGCTTCATGTGATGGACATCGCTGGGGCTACAGCAATACAGTACGTTCTCTTTCCTTTATTATACTCTGTCTTTCGCGCAAAAATAAAGGCGCGGTGACTACCCGACCATCAAGCTTATAAAACTACTACGCACGTATTTCGCGATGAATACAAGGAAGACTATCGACCAGGTAATGGCTATACAATCATCACGGCGTAGTAGATGGCTAATAGGCCGTGAGAAGAAAACTTATACCTCTGTGTTCAAGTGCAATGCTTACGCACTCTTGCTCAAGTGCATGGTTTCCCCCTGTGCAATCGTTTTCTATACCAAGAGGAAGATACGTGCACAATGAGCCCCAACCAGGCACTTTTCATCTTGCTTTCTGAATCTCTACAATAGTCTTTGTTGCGCGGGATGCTCCAATGGTCCTTAACAAAGTCGCATCCTTCTTTCAATCTATAAAAGAACCTTGGTTTCCCCATTTCTCGGGAGTTACTCTCTGCGCTTGTCCTACGCTACGTGTGTTCTATGCCGACCTTGGTACGAAATATACTTTGCTTCTGTGCATGCAAAGCTACACCACACCGTGAGAACGTAACTCTCACTTCAAGGATAGAGGTTAGGCTATCATTCAGCATGATGGATGAATGTTTTGGCTCATATTATTGCACAAATCGGGCCATTGCCTCGAGATCCAGCTGCAGACGACTCGTTATACAGGTGCCTGCGAAACGGCACCCAACTAAGCAGCAACGGCACCCGTGCCCCGAAGTCGCGGATAATATGCCTCGAATGCAACTTCATATCTCCAAGTTGTATTCCAATTGGCTTCAAGCAGGTCGAGACTCGAAACCATTACCTTTGGTGTTAATTAAGGCCCAGATAATTAATAAAGGCCCAGTTACAGCACACGAACCCGCGATCTTTAGTGGGAGTCATACCCGCGACCTTTAGCGCTGTAGCGTTAATTAGGGTGAAGTTAATTAAGGCATCGTTATTTAAGAAACTCGAATTCACAACCTTTGGTGGGAGAGAACAAGTAATACGAAGTAACAATGCATCGGAATGAAAATGAGAAGTCATGTAATTAATGCATCGTGATTACGCAGGTTTTCCCCTTCATCCTCTCTAGCACACACTAAAGTGACTGCCAACTTTTTCATTTGCGCATCGCCTTTAACAAATCCCCTTATCCAAATGGTGGAGATGCGGCGTACCCCCTTCATACATGGAACTCCGAAGCCCAACGTTGCCCATCACTACGTCGACAATGCCTGATGACACCACCCAGCAAGGCACGGCACAATATCCGTCAGTGTCGCGTCAAGCGCGCTGCGCCAGCACGATCCCGCTTTCTCTAGCGGCAACTGTGACCGAAGCGTAAAAGATTGGCTGTCGTCGTTTGAAAGGGTGAGCATGCATAACATGTGGGATGAGGCTACAAAACTACTCGACGTCCTGTTCTATCTAACAGACATCGCGAACTTCTGGTTTCGCAACCATGTATCTGGTTTCGCCACTTGGACTACTTTCTACACAATCTTCGCGAAAGTGTTTGGTCTCGCCGCACTGCGCAAGCTTTGCGCGGAACAGCGCCTATGCGGCAGTGCGGGGCAGCAGCGGGAGAACTTCACGAGCTATATCGAAGACGTCTTTGACTTGCTCAAGCCCGTCAATCCTTCCATGATTGGGCAAGACAGGATCAAGCAGATCGTGATAGCCATAGACGACGACGCCTTTCAGATGTTGCTGGCTAAGGACTCTCGAGCCGTGTCTGAACTTGTGAGCTTGTGCCAGAGCTTCGACGAACTACGCAAGCAACGAGTCTTTGCTTGGCGGAGCAAATATGTGTGTATGTGTGTGTGTTTGTCAGAATAAATGCCTATGGATGTATTTTGCAAAAGTCGTGAATGAAACTCCTCGTGCGCAAGAGCTTAAAGCCCGCTCAGGCTCGCGACGCCGCTATCGACGATTGACGCGAAAATCTTCTCCCACTTTTCCCGCACGTTTCATTGGATTCTTTCACAATATATACTTCGCACAATGGTTGCGGCGAGTTTACTCTTCGTACAGGGGGTGAGAAAAAAGCACGATGAATTACCTTCCTAAAGCAACTGCACCCGTGCCACTAAGTCGCAGATAATATTTCTCTTGCCAGCGTACACATCTTCATGAGTGTCTACGCTTGGCATGTTTCTGCTGCTTCATGGCTCGGTTTCTTGCTTCTTGCTATCTCCACCTACACGATTTCTCACCTTCTTGCTGGTGTCACTACTGCTTCCAATTTTCTCGGTATCCAAGTGCCTCGGAAGAAAAGTTGGGCGCCGTTTCGCAGGCACCTGTATAACGAGTCTTCTGCAGCTGGACCTCGCAGCAATGTCCCGAGCTCGCGATATATGAGCCAAAGCATCCATCAATCATGCTGAATGATAGCCCAATCTCCAAGCTTGAAGTGAGAGTTACGTTCTCATGGTGTGCTGTAGCTTTGCGTGCATAGAAGCAAAGTATATCTCGTGCCAAGGTCGGCATAGAATACGAGGAGCACGGAACGAGCGCAGAGAACAACTCCCGAGAAATGGGGAAAACAAGGTTCTTTTATAGAACGAAACAGGGACGCGACTTTAGTAAGGAGCAGTGGAGCATCACGCGCAACAAAGAGAATTGTAGGGATTCAGAAAGCAAGATGAAAAACGCCTGGTTCCTGCTCATTTGCGCGTATCATCTTCTTGGTATTGTAAAATATTCCACAGGCAGAAACCGTGGATTTGAGCAAGCGTGCGTGAGTAGTGCACTAGAACACAAAGTTCTATGTTTTCTGCTCACAGCCTACTAACCACCTACTACACCGTGATGACTGCATTGCCATTACGTGTCGATAGCCTTCCTTGCATTTATCGCCAAATACGTTCGTAGTGGTTTTATAAGCTCGGGAGTCGGTTGGTGACCGCGTCCTTATTTCAGCCCAAAACGCGGAGTAGGTTCCGCCGGTAACGCATTACGAGTGGACGTCTAGCTTCTTATATGGACAAATGAGTTATATATATTCGTTTTGCTTTGTAAAAGTGACCAATGTGATTTTTTATATTGTTTCACTACCCTGAAATTGCCAATAGGGCGCTGCAACTACGAAAGGTCCACTCCGCTACTCTAAACGCATGACTAAAACGTGGAAATCGCCTGCCGCTCCACGGTGGCTTTGCCTGGCAAGGCGGAGTGGAGCGGACCGTAAGGAGACTCAACAAAAACACTCTATTTAAATCACCTAAATGCGTCCTGTGTTAGGCGTGTATCCAGCCGGGATGCCCCCTCGCACGTCTCTCTGGACTTGCTGTGCGATCCTTCGCCACCGCAACCATGTCCGCGCCTAGCGCATGTGTGTACTATTCAGACAAGAAGGAATGGATATTTATAACGTGGGTAGGAAAGCATCCGCCGCTGGCAAATTTAGTTGAATCTTATAGCGTTAGCATTCTTAGGGCACGTCATGGACTTTCCGGCACCTAGCTGTCTAGCTACCTGCGTATCGATCTATGTACCTGTACCTATGTGCCCGTGTATTTATGTACCGTGCCTAGAAGCAATATCTATGTTCGTAGCTAACTGCTTTCTCACCAGCCTGGATCACCTTGTAGTTTATGGTAGAAGTGTTAGAACAATATGCTGCTGTTCTCAGGGAAGAGGGTTCGAAACCAAATGTCAGTGCAACTTGAGTGAATGAGTTGGTGCCAGAGTTTACATATGTGCCGCTCTTCAACGTGCCTGTTTCCCGCCGCAAGGGTCACTGCAGATGAGGGTCTTAGTATATACGTATGTTCAACAATACACTGATGATGACTTGGAGCAGTGGATACGCGCCAGTCGGTCCTGTGGTCTCGCCAATGTGGGTAACTCGTGGTACCACTGGCTGTGCGGCAATCGAGGGAACAATTCTCAGAAATCGCATGCACCAGTGCGCCATGATTTTTATCTCGGAGGCCACGCGCAGACTACTCGTCAGCGCCACTAGATGCAACAGCATGCTTACAGAGGAGTGCGATAGAGGAACCCGGCTTCCACATGGCAAGTTTCTGAGCATTCGCACGCACCGGCGCACAATGCATTTAAGAAGCTACGCGCAGGCTTTGCGGTGGCACCACTTGATGTCACGGAGTATTCTTAAGGAAGCGCGAAAGGTGTAACCTGCTGCAGTATATGCCTCATACATAAGTGGTTTCGATAGTGGCAGTACGTTGGGCCGCTATATTGATCCAATGCTAAATGCGCTGATGTGTACAGTCATCGTGAGGTCGGTTCTGTCGAATTTTTTAAGAGCACAGCTCTTATGGCTTCCAGTTCCTGCGGCAAGCGTCGGCGCCGGCCTCGGCATCGGTGTAACCGAGGGAACGAGCACAACAGCAAAGAATGAAAGAACGAACGTGGAGCATGATTTGAAAAAGACAAGCCGCAACGGCGGAGACCAATAAGAGCGACCCCTTAAGTGACATGCGCGCGGGAAACGGGTGGCATGCGGACGACCGCTCGATGCATACTCGTGTCTGTCTTGAGCCGGACCGCTCGTTTCATGCTATCATGTGCTCGCGGGTGCTCTTGCTCGCATTTGTTTCGGGTGTCATCGTTTGAGATTGTTACAATTATGAGCCTAAGCCTAGACAACCTGATGGAAAGGTTTGTGGAGAGTGTGCTGCGCCATATCCTATTTTCTAAGTCGAGACGGCCCTTGAATACAAGAATATAAAGGCGATACCATGTACCTCATTCTTTTGACTTCAAGGCACAGCGATGTATATATATATATATATATATATATATATATATATATATATATATATATATATATATATTCCTCACATGTGATTTCTTTTTTTCATTGAAGAGCGACGGCACATACGCAGCAGCATGCACCTATTGACCATCGTTGACGTCAAGGAGGTCCATTGAAGGGCGGTACATACCCAGTTACACATACCTCGCGACCCGAGTCGGCGTCAACGACGTTCACCTAAATGCGGAACAGACCAAGTGAGAGGCACCCAGTGAGTCACGTTGACGCGAAATAGGTTTATTGAGGCATCTTAACCACTGGCTCATACCCAGTGACCCAAATACGTGCTAAAAAGGTTCATTGAAGAGTGGCTCATATTCAGTTGGACTCAAATAAACATTAAAAATGTCCATTCACGTATGGTATATAGCAATTTTTACATGCCCAAAGATTCACGTTTCGGGGAAAAGAGGTTCTTTGAACAGTGGGACATAACTAGTGGCACATATATTCAGTAACACAAGTTGTCGTAAAACTGGTTAACTGATCAGTGGCACATAACTAATACCATACACCCGTGACCCGAGTAGACCCGACGGTTGGTATCGAACCCTGTTCCCGCATCACAGCAGCCCGATGCTCTAACCATTTTATCATGAACTACTGAGTGACCCTAATAGGCGGGTTAAGGGTTATAGACTTGGACGGACGGACGGACGGACGGATGGACAGACGCATGGACGAGCAGACGGACAGATGAGCGGACGGATAGACGGACTGACGTATTGACTGACGGGCGGACTGACTGACAGACGGACAGACGGACGGACTGATGGACTGACGGACAGACATACATATGGATGGACGGACGGACGGACGGACGGACGGAAGGACTGGCGGACGGACTGACGGACTGACGGGTGGGCTGACGGACTGACGGACGGACTGACGGACTGACGGACTGACGGACGGATGGACGGATGGACGGACGGACGGACGGACCGACGGACGGACGGACGGACGGATGGACGGACGGGCAGTGTTTGAAGCGACTTAATTACGCTAATCGCATTAAAAATGATGCTTTATTAGCGCTTACAAAAATAACAGAGTAAATGGCCTAATGAAGGCGTACGTGTACATTGGCTGAAACGTCCGAAGTATTAAGGACTTAGTCGTTAGCAAGTGAGAAAGAAGCATAAATGTACTAGAGTAAAAAAGAAATGGTGAAAAGAAACAAACTAAGAAAAAAGAAACCGAATAGTTTACCACAGGCTACGAAACAAAACAACGAAAAGGAGTAATCCTAATGTTTGAGCAGCCAAGATTATGCGATGCTGACACTACTCCTAATGAGCCTTACAAGCCTCGTCGTACTAAAAACAGGGTGATGATGACAGCAATAACTATCGGCCAGTTCTTGGCGTGCACATGGCTGTCTCAGGATAATAACTATACTTTAGTGACAGGCTACCACTCGGACGGATCAGATAGAGCGTGAAAGATCAATGTCAGGACGTCTGGACAGTCACTTGCTGCCAATTGTGTTAGATATAGCGAAGACAACTCCAGCGCAGAGTAAGATCTGGACACAAAAGTACATCCGGAGGCCTAGGAAACTTCTCTGCCACCGATAAGCTCACAATAATTGCACCTATTTTTGTTAATTGTGTGTTTTTTTTCTTCTGCCCACCTTCTTCTAGGGACTTTCTTCGACTCCGTCAGATTCCCGACAGAGAAAAATGCACTGTAATATAAGATGGCTAAGCACTTTTCGTTTCATAAATGCTTTTTTTTTACCCACATATGCGCTATAATGATGAAGCCCTCTGCGGAAAAGCAGGATGAAAGGTTGCAACAGCAAGAGGTGTATATTTTGTTATAGAAAAGACGACTATCATAACACAGCATTAAACAGTCTCAGTTTACCCTCTGCAGCTAAAGGTGAACGTAAATACAGTTGTCATCACTGTGCATGCTCTAAACATTACTGGGTTTCTGTGGTTTAGTTGAACTATCATAACGTACATTGTTTCGCGTGTTTAACGTTCGTAATGGTTACAGATGCAAAGAAATAACGTTGTCAAACTTTGCAGAACCCATGGCTCCCGCTTCAGCGTGAATTCTCGTCATTGCTACACTCTCACTCACGTTGATCGTCAGTTACTATTGAAATGAGCTTTCGCTTTCACTAAACTCACCTGTCCGATTTCTGAGATCGCTCGGCGATTCCCCGCCCGTAGGCCTAACGAGACCCATCCGCGTAACAACAAAATGGTAGTTTCTAATGGATTGTCTTGGCGTGGATACGTTTCACATGAGGCACCAGATGGCGTCCTGTTTTATAACGTCTTCCTTACCTTTGCGTTCCCGTACGGTAAATGAAAAGTCCTGACAGGACGCGCACCATAGCGTCCCGCAAAGATGTTTATGTTTAACATAGGTAAGGCGACAAACGCTTTTCTAAAGCTGTCTATTCACTATATTCCCTAAACAATCACAGGGGGATGAATTTCGTACACAAAATTGACAGCTGAAGGGAATAAGTCGAGAGAAACGCAATCGGAAAAGAGTGATTGACACGGACACACTCGTAATCTAGTTTCATATAGATTTCGCTATGTAAGGAGAACATGTTTGCAGTGTTCCATTTAAGTATAACCTATGTGGAACGAATGTGTTTCGGCGGCAGCTCTTCCTTCAGTCGAGCTTCTTGCGACTGTACACTGTAGATCGTTAGGATAATTTCGTTTCGCATAGATTCCACTATGTAAGTAAAACATGTTCGCAACAATGCCCCACTTAAGTATAACTTAGGTGGAGCGAATGTCCTTGTGCGGCGGCCTTTCCATCAGTCGAGCTTCAACTCAATATCGTAATCATAATTTCGTTTCATATAAATTCCACCATGTAAGTCGAACATGTTTTCAAAAATGTTCAACTTCAGTGTAAGTTATGGGGAACGAATGTCCTAAGACGCGGCTATTTCATCAGTCTAGCTTCTTGCTACTGTATACTCTATATCGTAGTCATATTCTCCTTTCATAGAGATTTCACTATGCAATAGGAACACATCTGCAAAAATGTTCTACTTATATTTAACTTATGTGGCACAAATGTCCTTGAGTGGCGGCACTTCCATCGATTGAGCTTCTTCCTATTGAATACTGTATATTGACGCATGTACTTGTTTATTTTTATCGTGCGAAACCTTTCACCGCCCAACAAATGTTACCGCAGAGCGCAGGACGCGCCCGCATGTATCCGAAGTTTCTGGAATGTTATCGATGGTGCCATCTGCTGTCTGTCACCGAACCTTGTGTAATCTGATTACATGTATGCGCGACGCGAATAGTGTAGAACTTTGTGGACGACACGCGGGTCCCAGTGATTACTCTGGAAGATTCGAGGACTGATGTATAAAAGCCGACGCGCTTGACTTGCTGATCCGATTTTTGACGATCGCCGACTGTGTTCGCCGCTATCTTTGTGCTTTAAGTGCAGCCTGTTTTTGTGGGCACAGGTTCGCCCAATAAAAGTTAGTTTTGTCTTTGATCACGGTATTACGAGATAACAAAGCACTTTTATCTAGACCGCAGAATATACAGCACACCTCACAATAAGCTCACCAGGCCTCAAGCCCTCACGTTCAGAATGCTTCAAACAAACACGTACCCCACGCAGAACAGACTACATCACTACATGACTGACCTATACAAAACATCATATTGCGAAAATTGCCATAGCACACTAGACGTACATCACTTGCTCTGGCCGTGTGTTCGGACCCACGCAAACAAGGATCAAGACTCCGCCAGGCTACAAGAAGCATTACGCAGCACGGACCTGGCGGAGCAGCTATGGGCCGTCCAGCGAGCCCACGATGCGGCCAGGGAGTTACAACTCCCGGTCCCAACGTGGGAGTAGCCCGCTCTATGGGACCTTGCGTCCCGTAGCTCGCAGGACCTCTCATTAAAGTTATTCAATCCAATCCAATGATCACGGTATTGCTACTGTGTTCCTTAACGTCACGACCACGTGACAATATCGTAATCGTAATCTCGTTTCATATAGATTCCCCTACATAAGTGAAATATGCTTGCAAAAATGGCCCTCTTAAGTGGAATGAATGTACCTGAGCGACGGCCTTTCCATCAGTTGAGCTTCTTGGCACTGTATACTCTATATCGTCATCATGATCTCGTTTCATGTAGGTTGCACTGTGTAAGTGGAACATGTTTGCAAGAGTGGCATACTTAAGTGTAACCTATTGGAACGAATGTCCTTTATCGGCGGCTCTTCCATCAGTTGTTCTTCCCCACTGTATAGTGTACATCGCAATAATAATCTCGTTCCAAGTAGAACATACTTTTAAAACATACCACTTACATAGTCCAACCCAAATGAAACGACATTAAGAATATGTTCTCGGTAGTGCTGCTGGAAGCTGACTTAGCTTAACTCCAAGGATCAAAACTGCTTCCCTGATCATCCTACATCATTTGCGATGATGTAGCTGAAACTGAACAAAAGCATATATTGGCGTAAATTAGCAATGTCACTATGATAATGAAGGCACGCTAAAACCAAAGGACTGCTATGCCGCAGTCCTTTTGCAGGAGGAAGAGAGTATATGAGCGCTGAATGAAGTTGCAAAGATAGTGTGTTTAAAATGGAAATAGTACTGTCACTGAATGTTGTGTTATATGTCGCATTCCTTTACGACGACTGCCATTGGAACAGGCCTACAGTAGCATGCGTACTGATATCGTAACAACTGGTTCTAGCGCATTCTTGGATTGCAGCGCGGAGTGACAGACAGACTAGAAGCAGAAGCAGTCTCTGTTTGTGTCACTTCACGCTTCAATCCAAGAATATGCTACCGTACCAACTCGGCCAACTTTCTATCTGTTTGCATGGTTCTTGCAGCTTCTGCGTGCATTAAAAACTGGAAAAAGAGCGAGTGTTGAGCTTCCAAAACACAACGGCCTTTTTTTTTATTCGTGGCAGACGAGTTACTTCAAATGCTATTCTTGAACTGAAGATTTAATTGCCCTGAGATACACCTTGTGACATCACTGTGCACCAGATTATTCCACAATGCTTAAGAAAAACGCCTGTCAGCTTCAGCGTATCGAAAATTGCCTTTCTCAATGTTTTTTTTTTTTATACAGGAGGAAAAATGATGTCTGCTTTCAAGTTCGTTTATAATTTACTTTCATGTAAATGGGAGAACTAAGTGAATTCTTAACTAAAATTACATAAATGTTGGCATCGTACAACCGTCACGCTGAGAGCGCTATGGACTTCGTAAATAAACATCGGCGAATACAATATATCATGCCACAGAATATAAAGCGCACGCAGGCTGCCCCATTGCTACTCCTAATGGGTCTATCTTGCGTCACATTCCGTGTCTTCTCACAGTGATGCTGCAAGTGTCGCGGTATCCTTCCACGTTCTTTTGCACGGCGGTTGCCGCGAAGGTAGCCGCAGTGCGCGTGGTGAGAAAGAAAGAAAGCCTACTGCACCCATGCCACTAAGTCATACACATTATTTTTTTCTTGCCTGCGAACATATTCCATGAGTATCTTCAAGAGTATCTCTATGAATATCTATGCTTGCTGTACCCCGGCTGAATCAGTGTTGGCTTCTTGCTTTTCTGGTACGTGTATCTAGATGATTGCTCACCATCTTGCCGGTATCAGTGTCGCTTACAATTTTCTCGGCAGGCAAGTGCTTCAGAAGAAACATTACGTTTTTTTTTCGCAAGTGCTTGTGCGAGTCGCTTGCAGCTGGATTTCACGGCAACGGGCATGAACCTTGTGATATATGAGCCACAGCCTCAATCCGTCATGTTGAATGATAGCCTCAGTATCAAGCTTCAAGTTACGGTTACGGTATCACCGCATGCCCTTGCTTTGATCACATTTTTGCAAAATGTACCTTGTGACAAAGCCGACAAAAATACACGTAGCACGAAACGGGAGTAGAACATAATCCCCAATAAATGGAGGAAACAAAGTCACTTTATCCAACATATGAAGGATATAACTTTAGGAAAGACCAGTGGCGCACCAAGGCCCCCAAAGAGCATTGTGGAGTAATATAAAGCTAGTTGAAAAGGCCTTGCTCGTGCTTATGGTGTGCCTATCACACTTTCGGTGTGGATATGTTGTCAGAAAAGATTCCGCAGTCAGAAACTGCAGATTTAAGCAAGCCTGCGTGACCTGTTTGCTAAAAGATGTCACGCTGATATATAATATCTCAAGGACTTTTTGTAGGATTGATAAAGAAATTCGCGGGTGCTAGTTGGAATCGGTAGGCGCAGGACAGGGATAATTGGACATCGCAGGTTGAGGCCTTAGTCCTGCAGTGGACATAATATAGGCTTCTGCTACTGGTTCTACTGCTGATGAGGATATGATATCTGACATATATTTATTAAAACTACGAGTTCGCAATTTCTGCTGATGCCGCGTGACCAGCAAAACACAGACGCGTGCGCACGCGCACACATTTTTACGAAGGCAGGAAGCATCCACGCACATTTTGATTCGTCAGAACGTGTACCAGATGATGCCCTCCCACCCATTCTTTTCTTTTGTTGCGGCTGTTGCTAAATTTAATCTCGGTTGCTTGTACAGTTCTCCCAAGCTACTAAGCTAGTGTGGTGCACCGCGCGCTGTTCGTGAAACACCACATGCCTACGCTCCGGACCACTTGCATACGTAATTCATTAGAAAGGCTGCAATTAGTCTGCACAATTTGTACTTCGTCTGCGCATCCGCAATAACCTGCCCCTAATTCTACACAAATATGAACAAGGTGCCTTCTATAGTTCACCGAGGACCCCGTGAAAACCTATTATGAACTTCGATAACGAGAACAAACAAGGGTTCAGTAATTACTTGCAATGCTTATATCAGGCCAAAAACGCTAAAGTTTCACCACAGAGTGCACGTAACACGACCTTGATTGCGACCTACTTAACATACTTCACTGGGATTTTTTTTTTGCAAGCTCTCGAGTGGATTCAACCGCACTTCGCGCACAGATTTGATATGCATTGTATTTAGTTTTAGTGGCAGGTCTGAGTATGGGGAAACGGCGCCGTGGTAGCTCAATTGGTAGACCATCGCACGCGAAATGCCAAGGTTGTGGGATCGTCACCCACCTGCGGCAAGTTGTATTTTCATCCACTTTCAGTTCCATTAATTTATCGCTGCTTTACGTAATTTATTAGGCACAAGTAACTTCCCCTACGTTGTCCTTTTAGCATATGACTACATATGTATATATACATACATACACACACACACACACACACACACACACACACACACACACACACACACACACACACACACACACACATATATATATATATATATATATATATATATATATATATATATAATGTTCTAATTCAGAAAGCAAGCACCAGCGGCAGCGTTGACTGCTCCTAGATGAGCGTTTTGCTCTGGCTGCAACTGCGCCTTGAGAGCGATGTACGTTTGACGGCTCGTAACTGTGCATGCTGTGTCTAATAGACGCTCAGTTTGCATTGACGCGAAACAGTAGGAAGGTCACTTCGCTCGCTTCTGCTCCCGCGCTTACTCACTCCAGCGTTTCGACAGCGAGTGTCCGTGGTCATCGAGTTTGATTAGTTCATGTTTGCGGTTCGCGCAAGCACCAGGCTTGTTAATTTAGTTACCAGACGAATGTTCACAACTTCATACGGCTGATAAGAGTGATATTCTTACTTCGTACGGCTGTATGCTAATTTGCTAATGCAATCGATGTTTCGCCTTTCTGGCAAAACTGTGACTTCTTCTAAACCTAATCTGGGCGAAAAGACGCTGAATGCAAACAAAGAGCAAGAACACAAAAAAAGCTGCACAGGACTACAAAAATGCATGAAATATACTACATGAACACGAACAATGCATAATCATGTGGAGTTCCATGAATAATGGAAGGTACTTGAATCTCAGGGAATGAACGCGTCTTCTTAGAGCTGAGCTGGCTCGTCTTTGTGTCGAGCCTGGGTGGCTGTGTGGCTGCTACTACCATTGTTTGTCTATTTACCTGTCTCATTTGTTAATCTCTTCATTTTTTCGCATTTCATAAACTTATCCCATCCCCCGTTTGTGGAAATTTCCTGTCGAAGGACGTGTCCGCGCTATAACAGGAATATACGTCCCTCTCTGTGTCATTGTTTCCTAATGTTCTCAAGAAGGGGCGTGCATCATTACTGCGCTTGTGAATCGACAGTTTTTATCAAAATTATACAAAATACCCCACGCTTTCCCCGTATAAGTCGTTCGGCTGTGTGGTGCAGCACTTGTGGGTCTCCTAACACAACAGATATCTAGTTGGTGTGCGCGGGAGCTCCCCAGATCCCGAGCACACCAAATGGGAGATACCCCAGAGAGTTGAAGCTTTAGAATGTTACGCAAACTCCACCACACAGGCTGCACTCAGAATAGTGGTCTCATGAAAATTAGCACGCGCACTTTTGACAAAGTGTGTACCTGTGTTTTGCATACAGCTTAGTGTGCGCCGGAGTTGCCTTCACTATATCCGACACGCTGAACTAGTAACAAGTGGCAGTACGATCTTTCTTACTTTTTTTTTACTGATATGATATAAGGAGATGTTGGCGCGCAATTTAAGGCGCCGGCTACTCCTTATCTCTTGGGCGGTTCCGCCATACATCATTCAGGGTTCACGGTTACATATCAAATAATCATTTCACACAAGCACCAGGACTTATAAAGCAACGTTTCCACAGGAAGACTATGGAAAATGTCTCCACACCTATGTAGTCGAAAGTCTCAAAAGTAGAAGCGATACTGTCGCCTAATAACACATTTTCTAGTCAGCGGGTCAGCGGGTACATACAGTATACATGGCAAATGTCTCCACACTTATGTAGTCGAAAGTCTCAAAAGTACAAACGATACTGTGGCCTAATAGCACATTGTCTAGTCAGCGGGTGGTATATACATCGTGTAAACAATCATTCACAGTCACAACAAAGCAGTCAACATAACATAATTCCCAAACAGATGGATATATAGAGGCACATTGAAATGAACAAAACAATGAAAGCACTAATAGCGTCCAGCGATGCCGCTGTCCTCAAAGAAAGTCTTTAGTGCTTTTAAAGCGCTCTTCTGCAAGGCCGTTGTTGGCCAAGGGCCCAAAAGTTTCCTTAAACTGAAAGGTCTGCGGTCTAATTTACTTAGCGCTGATTTAAGTCGGCATCTTGGTGTGTATTGATGTGGGCAATCTAGAAGGAGGTGATATATATCTTCATCTACAAATCCGCAATCACATTCGGGGGTTTCCGCTCGGCCAATTCTGTGTAAGAAATGCTTTGTGTAGGCAGTGCCTAGCCTTAATCGATGAATAAGCGTTTCCATAGTTCTATCTATCTATCTATCTATCTATCTATCTATCTATCTATCTATCTATCTATCTATCTATCTATCTATCTATCTATCTATCTATCTATCTATCTATCTATCTATCTATCTATCTATCTATCTATCTATCTATCTATCTATCTATCTATCTATCTATCTATCTATCTATCTATCTATCTATCTATCTATCTATCTATCTATCTATCTATCTATCTATCTATCTATCTATCTATCTATCTATCTATCTATCTATCTATCTATCTATCTATCTATCTATCTATCTATCTATCTATCTATCTATCTATCTATCTATCTATCTATCTATCTATCTATCTATCTATCTATCTATCTATCTTCATCCTTCAGGCTATGAGTGGTCGGTCACAGTACCTAGCTGTCACAATATACTAAGTATCCTAAGCCACTTATGCACAGTATAGCATTGACGGCTAATTATTGCGGTCATCGTCTCCCCTATTCAGTACTACAAGGCTCGCATGACTTATTAGGTGCGCTGTCAGCAACGCATAATCTCGTGGGGTAGCTCGGACATATAAATGCTCAGTTTTCTATTGTTTTGTTATGACCTGGCTGAAAATATTTGCATTTTTTGCAAACATTCTTCATTCTCTCTAATATATTTATATACTACAAACATAATTTCTCCTTTGCTTATGACTAACTCCTCATTACGTGTGGCATTTATACCGATGTATATACGTCTGCCATCATGCCTCCTCTTACTTGTGAATGCTACTAAAGCATCCTGCTCTTACCCGGCAGTGCAGACAATTTTCGTGCATGGTGAAGCGCTATCATTATACCTTAGGCGCGCTGCCTGAAACCCATAGAGTACACACTATCACATTGTTGCCACCATCATCGTGTCTAACGCGAAGCACGTCTGGGGCGTCATTTATTGTCGTTCTTTCTTGATTACGTGCCTCTATTACGGTGGTCACGCTGTCGTAACATGCGTCTACATTTCGTTCTCTTCTCAACTCGCCCGTCTGAAGTTGTTCCTTTGTTCTTTTCAAGTTGCCTGGATCAAGACGTGTCGATGCCGAAGGACAATAATCGCACCCGATGCCTGGCTTCGATGTCCAAGTGTGAGAGGAAAAGAAAAAATATATATATTTGAAGACAATGCGTACGTGTCTGAAGAAAAACGTACCCATACATGTTTACGGCTTTGGTACGGGGCTCGTGGGAGCATCTTTTTTGTCTCTAGCTCTCAGCGTTAAACATCCGTTCCTCTTTTTCGCAGCCTTATTCTTGGTGTCTGCACCTAATGTCTTCCAAGGCGTCGTTGCACGGCACCAAAAGGGCTAGAGCACCTAAAAAACAGAAACGCTGTTTCTTTCATCTTGTATCCGCACTTTTAAGCAGTGCTTCTCCGTGCATGCTCTATTCACCCTAGCTTGACATATTAAGGGCAGCTAAACTTTTTGAAGAACTCATCCTAAAAACTTCGGGAGATCGTCGTTTTAGAAGAGAAGAAAGGTAATTTAAAGAAAGAACAAAAATTCTACAGGCATATATAACAAGAATTGTTTCCTAGATGGGGCTATTACATCACACCGCATCCAAGTTTTAACAGATAGCGTTTGCTGTCCTATTGGTCTGAGAGTCCAAGAGCACGGCAACCTTCTGTTCATAATATTCATATGCTAGTTGAGGCAATCCACTAGGCGACTTGTCATGAGGCTTTATGTAGAATAATATAAAGGCCTTCGAACGTTTTAATTACCGGATATGACGCACGGAGAGTAAACCATGCACTAACATATTTTGTATTGTTGTAAGTACACGTTGGTGCAAAGTTCTTTGGATGCGAAAGTATCAAATGTCCCATTGAGCGAAAAAGCCGGTGTCTGTAACAGCGAAACGGCGCCTGAAGTCCCATTAGCTGCGACGCCACGTCGCGAGCGCGCCTCAATGGAGCAGAGAGGGCTAAAAAGTTTTGTGTGAGAGAGAGGGCATCGACGCGACGCCACGTCATCAGCATGCCTTAAAGAAGCAGTCGCGACGCCGAGGTCGAAGACGGGTTGTCGTCGGCGGGATGCGCGGGTGCGGGTGCCGTCGTGTTGCTCTCGAACGCCGGCACGTACGGAGTCCGTATCTCTCTCTCTCTCCCTCTCTCACTCTCGTTAGGCTTAGCTGCTGCGCGCGCCTGCCATCCTTGGCTGCCGCTGCTGTTTCCTCAGTCTCTCGTCGCGCAGGACGTCGGTGACACAAGTATGTGTCGACCGCAATCTTTCTATGTCGTCTGTGGCGGAGTAAGCATTAATATTCTTGTAGCATAGCTATATAATTATATTTGTCTTATTGCAGTCCCTCACATTTTGAGAAGCTTTACGTGATAGTTCATAAAATATTTGGTTTAAAAACTGAATTTCAAAGCACCTGTTTATACTATCTAAATTCGAGCGTTTATACCGATTATCCGATCAGTCATCCCTATATAACGCGCCTTCAGAAAGATGCGTAATTTTCACTATGCGCCAGAGTGACATTTATTTGCAACATCAAATGCACATAGATAAAATCCACTACGCCAGGCCACTCGTGGAAGTCTCACCAGTGCGCATGCACTAGCCGTTTGCTTTAGCTTCATGTAATCTGAGTTTTTGAACCGCACCTGCATACAACGGCGGGTACTCTGAATTTCTTTTTACTAGACCTCTATAATCAATTTATTGAATATAGACTTGAGCCCTTAGTTATTTCATTACAATTGCGGTATTGGTTCTTTTTTATTCTTCATCTTGTTTTCTTCTGAAGGATTTGCCGCAAGTCGTCGAGGGTGGAAGATAAATCAATAATACAACTGGCGGTGAGAGCTGTTGCGCACATTACGAGAATAAACAATAAAAAATAATGGGCTTGTCCTGGAGCGATTGAAGAGCGTCCAATTGCATTCTGATTTTTTTTAATGGTTTTGCACAAACGCTCGCCAAACTATATTTTAATAGAGAACATTTCGTTTCTTTGTCGGTTGTTCTCTCATCAATGGAGCCTGTGACAAAACGGGTAGCCAAAGCCATTATCTGCTCGCACGTAACGTAAGCTGCAGTAATTTGTACTTTCAGCAAATGTTTGCGTCCTGTACAGAATTAATGAGCTCTTGTTGTCGAGAAAAGTGGAGCAAATAATTAAAAGCTGTTATATGCGGTTCGCCTGCGAAAGGAAAATATCGTAATCTTGCAGAAATTACGCAAATATTAAAGATAAATTTGTTGGAGCAGAAAGACTCCCTACTTATGGCTTATAATAAGCGCACTTTGTTATTGCGTTGCTCTTGCCAGTTAGAAAGCACTCGTGTTAGCGCCCTTCTCGTCCGGTAGTATCTATTACTCGCTTAGAGTCATCAGAAAATTCTATATATTCTACAGAGCATGACTATAAAACAAACAAGTTAGTGTTTGAGGCAGCCGCCATCTCAAAGCGCATTGGTACTGCCAGAGAGAATACCTCCTACACACCTAATGAAAAAGGAAGTGCTGCGAAATTTATTACTGCGGCACGTTTTCGCAGTTTTCGTTACCATCGCAAACATAAATCCCTATAGAGCACTAGGCAATATATGGCGCGACAGAAACTAGGAAAAAGATCGCTCAACCGAAAGAATGGTGACAGGTGTGTCTCCTGTTATTAAGGGACAGCTTGAGAACGATGTTGCCTTGTGCCTATGGGATTTCACCGGGCACGCTGTCCAGCGCCCTGCAAGGGGAAAGCTGGCTCCATATGCCTTCATTTTGTTAGGTTGAGTTAGGTTTATTTTATAAGATGTTGTTAGGGTGTGTGCGTAATCAAGCCCTGCAGGTGTAGCTGGGCTAAAAAAAAAAACAGAATGAC
The DNA here is from genome assembly GCF_038994185.2 of Dermacentor albipictus. Classification (NCBI taxonomy): domain Eukaryota; kingdom Metazoa; phylum Arthropoda; class Arachnida; order Ixodida; family Ixodidae; genus Dermacentor; species Dermacentor albipictus. Next base: position 56,603,757 of record NC_091823.1, read on the forward strand.
GAGCATACAAATCTGCCAACAAAGAAGGGAGAATATTTCTCATTAACTGCACGCTGTGCGTCAAACGCAGGGCTTAGTATATCTTTGACTGAACGAAGTATAGCAAGTAAAAAAACAAAAGGAGGGCTCATTTCCATACATATTAAAACCTACGAAATTAGAAGTAAATCTGTGCAACTTTTCGTGGTTGCAAACATGCACGGCCTATATTTGCTGACTCGGATGAAGGACCCACAGTTTTAACCAGCTGCATTTTATGAAACGTCAGGCGCCGTCATTTGATCATAATTGTGGGACATGCACGCGAATATAAATTGAGAGTTTTACGACTCATTAATTCTACCCACCTTGTAGAAACATCTCATTGGCGCTTCCGAGCCATGTGCATAGCCGCGAATTTCGGCAGCATATGTTCCCTTTACGAGAATATAATATACGAGAAATCAATTGGAAGAATAATAATCTCTCTTGAATATAGTTTTTGTGAGGTTCGGGGCTCATTCCATGTAGAAACGCTGCAGTACACCTCTAATATTTTGCCACAGCGAGCCCTGGAGTAGCTACGAAGCTACCCAGGCTTTGACGTAGTGTTATTTAGTTCTGAGTGAGTACACAGATTAAAATTTTGCGCACGCTTAAGGGCACTTTCTCTTCCCGTGGGTAACACCCCTACCGCTAGGGCTCCAGGTAATATTATAATGCACGACAACGAGCTCCAACTACAGGTGCGATAAGAAAAAAGCGTGATTTAAAACTATGTAAGGAATTCTGACAGGCTTAGGCGCAACGAAATATTCGGCAGGAAAATTTGACATCTATAGCCTTGAATATTTATTAAGCGCACTTTTATGTCGTCTGTCTCAGCTACATCTTTTTTACTTGCCAGAAAAAGTCGGCAAAACATATGTCGTCATTGCTCCCCAACAACCATTCTATCTTACCCCGTAAACATGAGCGTGTTACCCATGAGACAACCGAGCATCCTTTACACACCCATAAATGCATAAAGAATGCTTAGAGTGCATATTATACGTTAAGCTTCGAAACCTGCGTCGGTTTGGTAGACTGAACTTTCGCCCCTGTAAATATATTTTTGTTTGTATGTCGGGTAGAGCGTGACCTATGGCTTGGGTACGAACTATATTGGTTTCCTTTCTTACGCCAGAGCACCCCTTAGAAACGAGAACAGCGCAAAAAAAGACACCGACGAGAGAGAACGACATCGCGGTGTGGTAGTTATCGCTTGGTTTCCTGCTCGCCTTGCTCTTCGGGTGGTCCCCTCTTCCGCAAAGGCAACACCAAATCGCCCAAGCGACCATGTAGGCGAAGCAGCCCTTCTTGCAATTTATTTATAAAACTGGGAAAAATTATTGGCGAAACGTATATGTGTTGTTGAAAAATCAATAGACAGTTACACAATGCACTATAGCGCAAACCACCACGTATATGGTGCACGCCCGCGACAACGTGAAGAATGATCCACATGCAGTGCATTGACCGGCGGCACGTTCACCGTTTGACTGTCGGGGGAACTGGATGATGTCAGAAGTGGAGAGTTGTTGTTGTTGTTGTTGTTGTAGCCTGTCACACGTGTGGCTCCTACCCACGATGGTAGATTGGCCAAGAAATGGGTGGATTATTCCAAATTAATATGGAGCATAAGTTTCCTAACATCTATGAGATTAGAGTTCAGGCATGAGACACGCACAGCGCCACTGGCAAAGTCTGCGTCTTTGTTTTCACTCACTCGCTTAAATGGCGCGAAAAGCTTGACATGTGTTCAGCTAAGCGGAACAAAGCTAACAACGCCAGCAAAGCGCATAATAATGCTATAGCATGCACATTTTGTTTGAGAAAAAGAAAGCATTTCCGGGGTAATGCACGCCGCCGAATAGTTCTTACAGTTTAACGGTGGCACTCCAGTGACAAGCGAAGTGCCTTCAAGTAGATACTAATTGCTGCTATTTTAGAGGTGAGTGTCTGAAATTGCGGTAGCTACAATGCATCGCCCACAAATGTACGACCCGTTATTATCTATATACTTTTGCAAACTCTAACAAAAGAAAGAATACACCATGTCACTATATAGAGAGTACTTACAGCATCACCTCCTTATCGCCTGTTTCTCTTATTCTTCTTTTTTTCAATCACCATACTCGGGCCAGGAGATTGGAAAGGTGCATTATTCAACGTAAACTGATGATCACGCTGAGTGCCGCTTTAGTTAGGATGCCGTAATGAAACAGGCAAGCAGCGACAACTGCTGAACCATACACACCGGCCACTTGTTTACCGACCGCGGGCCAATTTAGGGAAGTGCTCACGCGAGTCCAATTGTCCCTCGTGTTTTCCTTTGCGCTTTTCTTGGTGCGTCTGGAGCTGCCTAGGATATTACCAAGAGAAATTAGGTTGGCTGGACATTCGGTGCTTGTTCTCGTAATTTGATAGTGGTCGAGACCATCGTTAAGCTGTTTGCTGCGTTTACCGAGTTAGTGCCGCTACCTAAATTAGACCTAATAGCTGTTTAAGTGGTCCTGATGGGAGAGGCGAGTTTTCAAGCTGCAGGTATACGGCGCAGCATCTGATGAGGAACACAGAACAACGCGGAACGAATGTCACAAAAGCTAACCAGAGTCACATTGAGAGAGGCGAGAAAATAATTTTCTGATAGAGTGCAGGCCGTTGTAAAACCTTCCAGAACACATCTACTGTTCATGCAACGTCGGGCATGCTACGTGCTAGGTCACTCGTTTATTTTGTTTGCGGAAACAGTCGCGATGGGGGCGTATATCGGGTAGGAATTATACAAAAATCCGCGGGCGAGACAGGAGCGAGTAACATTTATTTTAGTAAGAGAAAATAATCCAGGCTGGCTTCTGTCTTCCTGCTTACACAATGGGCGGGTTGGGGGGGGGGGGGGGGGTAGGGTTAGAGAAGTGGTCCTCAGTTCTGTACTACTTCTGCGGTGACATTTTTGATGGGTGTGGTGGTGGTGGTGGTGGTGATGGTGGTGGTGTAGCGGCAGGCGGCTTTAGTCTAGCGGTACATTGTTCCGCCTGAGTGTCTCATACATTTTTAGCAAGGGTGCCTCACCAGACTTCGGCCAAATCGGTGTCTGGAAAAAAAGTAAGCAAAAGTCATAGTGCTCCATTCCTGGTTATATTGTGGGCATTTGCATCGTTATTATGGAACACTACATGTTGTGGGATAATCAGGGAACACTACATTTTCATGGCTCGCGTGTGCAAGACTTTTCTTTTGCAGGCTATGAAACAACGCCTTTCTATCCTCGTGAAGCTGGGGGCATTACCAGCCAATTTCACTTGGCAGTAGCGACGGAACTGTAGGCGTCGCACTATCCAAGCACTCCTTATAAGCCGGATCACATATGGCACCCCGTATCTACTCCTCAAGAAAGCTGAAATTGAAAAACTCAACATCATCATCAAAAAAGCAATCAAGAGCGCACTAGGACTCCCCAGTACGACCTCAACCACGACAGTCCTCAAACTTGGGCTCCATAACACCTGGAAAGAAATGAGCCAGGCGCACAGAGCCAGCCAGCTGGAACGGCTTAAGCTGACTCAAACAGGCAGAGCAGTACTTCGCAAGCTCGCATACAGCGAAAACTTCATAGCAGACTCAGACGCGAAAGCCCGATTGCCGCCACTTCTTCGTGACTCTCTCTCAGTTGCTCCAATACCTCACTACATGCATGCAACATACCACAAGGACAGAAGACAAGCAAGAGTTAGAGCGCTTAGCAAGAAATACTCAAAGAACCGCAACACGAGATACACAGATGCGGCAAAATACCGAGGTAGAAGAGCATACGCAATTACCGTGACCAACAACCAAGGGAAGGAGCTTATGGCTGCCACCATACCGGCCAGAAATCCAGAAACGGCGGAGGAAGTGGCCATCGTCCTCGGCATCGCCACATGCAAAGACACTGCAATCATCTTGAGCGACTCGCAAACGGCATGTAGAAACTTACGAAAAGGCCGAATTTCTGCCGCAGCAGTGAAGATTCTAAAAGAAATAACAAGAAGCCAAGAACTACCCGACACCTACGTCGCATGGACTCCAGGCCACGAACACCTGGCAGGAAACGAAGCAGCACATGCTGTCGCCCGAGAGCATACCAGCCGGGATTTCCTTGCTGCATGGTCTCCGGAACGCGACGAGGGTGGAGAACATTCCCATCAACTACGCCGTAATATTGGAACATTACCGACTGGAAAGAAGACAATATCCCCTACCTCATCCAAAATTAATCAAGGAAGACGCCACCGCCCTTCGCAGACTACAAACAAATACATATGTACATGGAATTATCATGCACCGAATGCACCCCACCAAATTCTCATACCTATGCCGGTATTGTGACGTACCTGACACGCTCCCACACATGGTGTTGGTGTGCCCACATCGCGAGAAAAACAGTCAAGATGATGCCTTAGAACCGCTACAAGCGATCGAAGAAACGTGGGAGGCATTGTTAAAGGCACAGAGCCTGGAAGATCAGCGAAGTCTGGTGGACCGGGCCCGGGCTGCAGCATTAGCCAACGTTTTCTGGACTAAGAGAGCCACCCACCTAGGGCGAAGAAAGGACACTTTCTCGCTGTTTCTTACAATAAACGTTCATTCCTCCTCCTCCTTGCTAAACTGTTATGCATTGTTAAAATGCTGGATTAGGTATAATTGTCATATAATAAGTAATGAAAAGGCGTTCAAGCCAGCCCGCAAAGGACATGATCACATAAAATTTATAAAAGTGTTTTTCACTATGAAGTCAGGCTTCAGCTTTGGTGAAGTTATACGTAATCAATGATCGGTTTAGAGGATGTTCTTCACCTTCAGGCAACTGCATGTTTTTGTTTAACATCAATCCAGAACTTCAATCAAGGCTACCATTATGTCTCGAGTGCGTAGCTTACAGAGACGAGCGATATGGACAAAAAATCAACATAAAGAAGCTCGACCAAGGTCCCTTGACATTGATACGGATGCTGGGTCCCTGGCCTTACTAATTAAAACAGCACTAAGTCCTGGATTTCTTGTTTTAATTTATTGTGTCCGTTAGTTTGCTGTTTAACTATGATTCGCGCAAGTCGTCTCATCAAGGCTGTAATCTTATGTCCTTTTGCGTTCACCCTCTATCTTCATCGCGTCGCACACTTACTCTACTGCTGATAACATCACATCACCTGCATATTTTTTCCATTTTTCTTCTGCTCACCTTCTTATAGGGCTTTCTTTTCTTTCGTCCCATTTCCTGCATAGTAGCATGAAGGCGAAAATAGCCGGCTGTGTACTGTGCATTTTCAATAAAGGTATTTCTAACTCTCTCTTTCTCTCTTTAAGTAGTGAAGTAGCAAGAGAGTGGACACCCAGGCTTTCAACAAAGGATGTAATTATTTGATTTCACTCAAAATAAGTTGTCTTACCAGCAATATTATTAATTATTTTTATTCCTATAAATATTCTGCTTGTAAACATCTCATCAGTGTATATCTCCATAAGGTGACCACTATACGTACATATTGCTTTTATACCAGTCATAATGAATTGTACACCTGCTGCTTAACCTTCAATTCCTTGCTGCGTCAAGTTAACAACTTCTGCACAAGCATTTTACAAACACTGAGAACTTCATCCATGAGTGAGCACATCATTTAAGGTTTTATTTAGTTTGGAATTTCTTCAAGCAGCAAATAATAAATTTTCAATAGGTGTGTTTTGCGCCGCACTTCATCTTTACTGGTTGCATATATGCAAAAAAATGAGAATACATTTCAGGCATCCAAGTGCTTTAAGCACACTCTTAAAATTATAGAGAGAAAAAAAGTATGAACCAAGCAAATTCAAGCCTGTCAACAAACTTGGAGCCTCAAACGCGTGCTCAGCGGTAAAAAATGGCTGTGGCTTAGCTAAGGTTAAGCTCAGTATGCGAAGCATACTAGCCTTTATTTTAGTTGTTGAACCACTGTTTAGCCTGGTGAACTGCTGTTGCTTGGCTATAATTGGTTCGGCTAGAGGAAGAAACAACTCATGCGTTACTCTGCTTCGCCTTCAAGAGTGGAACGTGACAACGTTCCCGTCGACCCGCCAAGGGGTGTAAGACAATGGGCTACAGCGCAGCGACTATGCGCCCCGCATTGGACGCGGTGAGCGTCGAGCAACGCAGCGTTCGGCGCGGCAACGAAATGTGCGCCTGAGCAAGCGACGCACGAGAACAGCTCGTTTCTAAGGCAACACCGCATTCACTAGAGGCGCTTTTGTACCGCTTTGAAGCATCGTACTCGTGGATCAGTGGTAGCGTCTCCGTCTCGCACTCCGGAGACCCTGGTTCGATTCCCACCCAGCCCATCTTGCAAAAGTTGAGCCAAAGCCACCTAGAAATTTCGTTGTGGCGCCGAACGCTGCGTTGCTCGACGCTCACCGCGTCCGATCAAAGCCACCTAGAAAATGTTTAGCAGAGGCAAGCACAGCTGCTTATATACCGCCGCGACGCCGCGAGCGACGGCGCGTGTTGGAGCCCCGTTTCTCCTCTGTCGTGACATCACGGTGTCACGTGGTATGGCATGGGGTCAAAGGTCATTTAAGGCAACACTGCCGCGCCTGAGGAGCTGGGTTCTGCTCTCGTAATATGCTTCACATAAAAGGAATGTTTTGACCTACGTAGCTGTTCTCGGCGACAGTTGTGCATGTGTTCCGTATTTTTTCAAGCAGTTAATAGCACTACAGAAATTGCGTCTTCGCGCCGAACATGGGTACATCGGAGGAATCACTTTCGGTGACACTATCCCTATCGTGTGACCTAGAGCTCGATATGTTCGATCATTCGAGAGGTTTTTCTCAGCCAGCCAAAGCAGCGCGCACTGAAAGTGGATGTCCAACAATGCGTCTCATGTTGCGACATGATGCGATTGCAATACATTTTTAAAAGGTGACACAGATAAGATGACTGTGCAGTGTTTCGAACAAGGATGAAGGCGCTAATGCAGGACATGCGGCTGCAAAACAAAATGTGACAATCTAGAGTCGCATTTTTCACCATGACACGGAAACTTTGTCACATGTGAAAAAATATGCCAGTGTTGTGTACTGTTAAAGATAGTTGCAGACCTTGACACCTTTGCTTCGCTGAATGATTGCCAGCTGTCAATAGACCGCGTCATTCACGAGGAGGGTGCGTGCGATTCCGCTCGTGCGGATTCAGCGAGCACCAAATTTTGCGTTATGATCTTTTTTTGGGGCGTCCGCTCTGGCCATCACGATGGCGGAACGGACGGGCGTATTGACCATCTTTCGGCCGTAACCTCTCCAAAAATAAAATACGCTCACCTTCCTCCACACGACTGCGACATAAGTGGATGGGGAGAAGGCCAAGCTCTTTGGCGGCCCTGACGTCATGAGAAAAGCACGTCGTTACCCCCCTTTCTTTATTTGATGCTACGGTACACCCTCCCCCTCTTCTTTTCACCCTCTTTTCGCCAACCTCCAAGTGCGTAGGTCACCGTGAGGAGCACGCGGTTATTGACACCATGGCGCCATCGCATCGGAGCAACAAGACGAGACTGATGAGAAATCCGGGCACTACATGCACCTCGCCGTCTCCCGACTATATTTGCTCGAGCTTTCGTTCCCAGCACCGAGGCTCCCTTATATTGAAGTGTTGGCGTTAAGGGCCCCATGTCGCAGCAAACGGGCGTCGGTGTCCCGCGTCCAGTATCGACCATCTATTCGCGAAACATTCCGAACCATGCATGCCCAATCACTCTTCAATCACCAAAGTTACTCATACCATGTCTTTCATTCTTTCCAAAGTAAGTCGTCGATATTTAAAGAATGACAGCCCACAGACAGATGTCATGAACAAACGCCGACAGCACATATGCATACCTTTTATGATAGAACTTAGACTGAAATAATAAAAGTTCGGAACAATAACAGGAGATTGGCGCATGCAAGAGGCCGCATTTCTACCAGAAAGCTCGCCTTCGTGCATTGCGTTTACTCCCACCGATTTCCGGTAAGCGTTAGGGCTACATAAGCTGCATGTGTTCTTTCAAGGCACATCTCAATACAGGCTCTGATTTCCTCGTCTCTAAACTAACTTTCTGCGTTTACTTTCGCGTTCGTTCCACGTCGTACCTATGCATTGTTTTATAGAATACCTAGCTTCTTGATCATGTTAAGTAGAAGAGAGAAACTTGGCATGAGTTTAGCGGTGTTATTAGGCGCGACGAAAGCGAGGTCAAACACCACGCTTTTCTAAGCGATATGTTTGACATTTCTGATGGCATTTTGGTGAGGACCAATTGCGCCCTTTCAGCTTATACTCGAGATGGTGCTAGGAAGCGGTAGCCAATGATAAGATTTATGGAATTTGAGATGTAAAGAACATGGCCGGATAAGTGAGATAACTGGCAGTGTGATCCTTGAGGTATCAACCCAGTTCACATGGCTGCGCAGGGGTTGATATGTGATAATTAATGGATGGCTGCTATGACGCTGGCAGAAAAGTATTGGGGAAGTTTTGCTAAGTAGTCGCTTCGGTTTGGCTGGCTCTGCTGGCCATATTGGCCGCCAAAAAGAAATCAAACTCAAACTAGCAGTACCTGCAGTAGAAAGTACCAACTCTCACTGGTGCACACCACTTCCTCCATTTGGACAAGGTTACCGTCGATTGCACGCCCTGGTAATATCCCGCGAAGTTTCAACGGTACGCAGGCAGCTCTACGTAGCCTTTGAGAAAGTGAACTGCAATGTGCAACAGTGTGAAGCGCCGTGTGAAATTGCGACGCCACATGTCAAGCAGGAAATGAAGCTTAAGTAATCGCCAGAAATTATATGATCAGACAGACGTATGCTGGGGATATTTGATGAGCTCACTATTGTTCTTGCGATAAGGCACAGCAACAGGGAGTCAGAACTGGTGGTCTTATTGGCTGTTGTCTAATGCTACCGGTTAATATAGCTGGGATTCTACAAATGAAAAGCAAATCGATATATTGCAAATGTCATCCTCGCAACTTAGTTTATTAGGTTTTCTCTTACCGTCGGCAGATGGTTGGCGGCGTTTAGAGAACATGTCACTTTATTACGGCTAATGAAAAGTAGGCGGTCTTGTCACGAGAAACCAGGATTGGTTTTCCCACGCAGGCGGTCACTTGCCATCTGTTCCCATTCTCGTAGCCCGCCCACGGCCTGGCTTCCGCCCACACCATAGACAAGGCTTCTATAGCCTTTAGCCATTGCGACCATCTCGAATCACTTTTTTTTTCTTTGCAATGAAAGGCAAAAAAAAGAATATTGTGCAGGTAATTAGTTTTCCTTCATTCAGTCTTTCCATCATTGCAACACAGAATGACGCGCGTGGCACTAATCTGCGAATCGCAGCAGTTCTGCTTGGTGCTAATTTATTGGACTCATTCATGTGGGCCGCAGAAAGTGCACGTAAGTCATAGTATCGAGATGACATTAAATGTGTGCATTTTCCTTTATCTTCTCACTTATCTACCAATGACCAGAGAGGCTTCAGAAAGTTTGCCTGCGGCGGTAATTTGCAGCTTGTTTGGGGCAGTGAACATGCTCTTAGAGTCATAAATACTTTCTATGTGATACTATCAAAGCGTACACCACGGTGGTTCTGTGGCAGTGACCTTGTGCTGATGAGCACGAACGCGTTCCTATACAATTCCCAAATTAGGGACTAATGCAATAGAGAGAGAACGAACATTTTAATAAACGGAATCAGTGAGAAAGATTACGGCCTAAGATTAAAAATTAGAGATTGGGGCCTAATGCAAAAAAAAAAACGTTTTATACGTGGCTTTGAATATAATTTTGGGTGATTGTTTTTTAATATACAGGCGACCAAATGAATGTCTACTGCCCCCCACTGACGCTTCTGTTTTATTTATGTTGAGGTTTTAGGATGTAAACCCTCAAAGGTAAATATATTCAGTGAGAGAATTGGACTAATGGCTGGAGACAAGAGGATGTGAAGAAAATCTTTTGCATAACTATACTGCGACATTTGCTGGAACGTTTTCTAAAATCTCATGACTCTTTACTACTGAAACAGCTTTGCCTTCCTCGAAAAAGCATTATTGCCAGTGAGTGCAGAAACCAGTACGGTTGTTCTAATACATTCAATAAAAGCTTACTTTTCGTATAAGTTTTCAATGTCTACAAGTAGCAAGTACCATTTTCAAACGCTTTTTCTTTGAATGTGTTAAGGTTGCAGCTACATAAAACGCGCAAATCATATTTGAAGTTAGCACTGTCATTTTTTCTCATAAACGAATAACAAATAATTTTGTTGGCAATAAATGAGATATTAAATAAAATAGAAGGGATCAATACGCAGCTTTCTAAGGGGGAAGACGCATGTAAGCTTTCAGATGAGGGTACGCAGTCAGAACACACATACAACTATATAAAAAGTTGAAAAAGTTACACAGAACGTATGTTCACCGCTATATATAGTAACACCTAAGCAGAAAGCAACCCTGTCTCAAATATCTGCAAAAAGCGGCCACCATTGTACAAGTTCATTGCACGGGCACTACTACCATAGCTTTCTTTCTCCCTTCACACCAAGTTACCCACCGTATACTTGATGCTACAGCTCTCGTGTACAAAGAAATGCATAAAGACACATCACAGAAAGGAGAATACGTTTTTTTACCCAGAACGCACACTTTTACGCTTAACTTTTTTTTATTTCATGGAAACCTTACATGGAAACCTTACAATGCTGATCATGGGATATGCTACTAGCTTGATTGTTGTATGGAGCACTCGTGACAGCTATAGCTGTATAAGAATAAAAAGCTCTAATAATTTCGACTTTGCAAGCAGTTATCATAGAGGTGTGCTAATTCTGGCAGGATGAAGGCGTGCAATAAAAAAGCAAAAAAAGGGAAACAAGAGAAAGAAGAAGGGCGGGGGTTTAGAGAGGAGGAACAAGCATGAACCATTGAACGACTAACGGTATATATGGGAGCGGAAAAAAACTCACCCGAGCGAACCCATTGTTCGGGCTCGCAGCCGAGTGACGCGTGCCTCCAGGCAGCAGAAACTGAAACGCGGGTCACTGAATCTATTTTCTTGCACCGTCTAAAACAACGGTGTTTTTTTGTTGTTGTTGTTGCTTCGCTGTAAAGGCACGCGCAGTCACACTTCGAAACAACGTTTGAGAGGGGTAGCGGGGGGGGGGGGGGCGTGTTGAGGGGGGCGTAGTTTTTGTCCCTGTGCTGCCCGCATAAAGAAAGCTACTCATCCGCGACGGGTCATAAGGCCAACTAAATATACGATGCTGTCAACATGACATTTTGCAGGCTTCTAGTGCAGCTCAGAGCGAGCAAAAAAGGAAAGGTGGCAGGGGTAATGAAAAGGAACGGAGAACCGAGTGACCGCTAACTTCCATCTGATGGAAGTTAGCGGTCCTTTCATTTCTCTTTCATTACCCGTTCCTTTTCATTGTCCCTTCCACTTTCCTTTCTGCTCACTCTGAGCTGCGCTACAAGCCCAGAATAGTCATGGCATACCAACTCGCCCAAACTGCCACGCTTTTGACTGCCAACATGTTTAGCTTACAATATGATTGAACTTTGGTTAGTCCCTTGAGTCATAAACTATAGTCGAATACAACTTTAGAAAAAAGGGGAGGCCCCGCCCAGATGACCGAAGCGCGACAGCCGATTGCCTCCGCGACTGAAATAGTCCCGCTCGAAACATCGTGCTCCTGAAACGCGTAATTCTCGGAATAAATGAAGACTTTTGCATTTTAATGACTGGTTTATTAGAGCGCTCATATGCTAGAGCACATGCCGGATAGCGGCAGAAAAATAATCCCGTGCCTTTCACAGCGCTGCCCGTCGTCTGCTCTTTAGCTTCATTGCATGTGACAAAAGTAGAAAGAGAAGCTCTGCAACGCTTTTGCGCTTGTTCGCGTGTACACGGCGTATCTACTACTCGTTTCTCAAGCTTAAAATGAATCAGTTGCTATTGAAAAAGTACTTATATAAAACAATGCATTTATCGCAACCATTACAAACCTGAGGCGAGAATACGGTCGAGGTAGGAAGGTGCAAAAATGCTTCATTCGTCGTTTTAAATAAATACTCTTGGTTTTAAATAGCATAAAATTAATATCTTCTTGGTTTTGTGTTTTCACAATTTCACAGCACGCATTCTACAGCTTGCGCATGTAGTGAGAACCGGTGGACAGCAATCAATCGACGGTGCTGCACAACGCTCGAACACCGTCGCTAGACGCTCGGCTATCACACTGCTGACAATAGAGAGGTTTCGCTTGTCCGGTATTCCGGTAAAACGCAGGCGTTGGGGCGTTGGGGCAGCAACACGATTATGCCAGTGCCGAACATTTACACCAGCAGCGAAGAATACGCTCGCGACGTTAACGGTTTCTGTCTGTTTGAGCACTGGGCCACCAGGTGGCTGCACCATGCAGACCGCTCGATTGCTCACATTTTATGCCTCCACCCCAACGCTCCGCCTGCGTTTTACCGGAATACCGGAAAAGCTAAACCTCTCTGTTGATAGTTCACGCTAAGTTGACGGCGACAAATCTTTGCGTTGAAGGCTTCTTCTGCAAATAGTTTCTGTGGCGCGCAAACTTTTCTGATTTCTTCTGAGAATGGTTTTGCTCCATCACTTCACCCCGTCCGACGAAAAACGCAGCGACACAGTATACGAACACACCCGCCACTACCGTAGGCACCAGTCTTTGGAAAACTTTTTCGCCGTAACTTCACTCGGGAGCGAAATAAAACAACATGAAACAAGCACGCAGGATGTGTGTTCGCAGCGGACGCCGCGGGATCCTGTTTACAGGCAAAGCGTAGCGCAGCTCCAGCGATGCTCGCTGCAATGTTCCTTCGCCGGATCACGGCTCAGAATAAATGCACGCGGCACAAATGGTGCGTCGTAAGCTCGCAGTAATATTTCCGGCATGATAGACCATCACAAACAGTTATGGAATTCACTCTGATGAGGAGCTGAAGCACACAGCTGACGCGATCTCGCCCAGTTCGAAGCGCGGGCGGCCATCTTCTCCGTCGGTGGGGTCACCGGCCGTCTGGCTCATGACGTTTGTCCAGAGCGCGCGCCCATTGGTGGATGCTCGTGTGCCTCCGCCTCGGAGGAGTAAACGCCCCCTTTTTTCTAAAGTTGTATCCGACTATATATATATTCCAAGCTTTATCTCAAGGCGAGCGCTGGGAAACGCGTGTACGAGTCGTCTAGCGTTTGGTACAGCTAGCATGTTTTCGAACAGAAAAAGGCGGCAGATGATTGCTAGCATACCTGTATATTTTGTTGCGTTAACACATTTTTCCGACAAAAGTGTGTGCACTGCCAACAATGAGGTTGGAAAGAGAAAGGTAGATTTCCATGGCAACGCAAAATTTCTACTCCGATGTAGGGCGGCGTTAAACGTCATGTCAACCTGCAATAAAGTTCGAAAGGTAAAAATACTTAAGAAAAATTGCACGTTGATATATTTACGAGGGGCATTTCGTATTTGTATTGCGCATACGTGAGCAAACACACAGGTCGCATCGAGCGCGTAAGGAAGCAACGAAGAATAGATGTGGATTTAATTTTTTTTGCTTGGATGATTCCAAATATGGTGCCGAAAATATTACAAGCACGTTGTACTCTTAGGGGCACTTGAGACAACAGAAATGTGTGCGTCACTACACGAACTATATTGGTGGAATATTCACCGTACAGAAGCGATTTGTATCCGATGAGCCCAATCAAAGCGATCTCTCGCAGTAAATATTTGCGTGAAGTAGGCCCGCCTCTGAGGCTGAATGAGATGAGTGGAAGTTCATCTGAATGTTTTTTTTTTTTCGAAATCAACACGACGTTCATGCATTGCTTATTCAGTGAACGATAGTACAAAACGGGTCTTTTGCTGCCTGCATGCGGCTCATAAAAAGTATAGAGCGCATTGTAGCGTAACAGACCTCCTTTCCCATCCCCATTTTATTCGCAGATTGCTTTGAAACGGTTATGGACACAATGAATTTACACAAGAGGCGTCGATTTTTGGAGTTTCTTTTTTACTGCAGGTGTAATAACTACGGGGACTTGAATTATCACTGATCCTTGTATACCCCGTCGACAGAAGTCATGGCAGGTAAACCAGGGCTGAACGCTTCATTCATGGGTTTATTTTTTTAAGAGTAGACCTACATACGTGTCAGTTTGATTTATGTGTCTTGTGTAGTTGCTCGATGACATGCTAGAAACGAAAGGGCGTAGTTAGCACAAGACACCATTCCCTTACAGAAACCTGGATGAGTGCTGTACTTGCAAAAGCCGTTAGAAGGCACATCAGGCGCCGGCATTATCTCTAATGACAATGAGTAATACGCTGTATTTCTAGCATAAACATCTTCTGCGTACCACCAAATGGTTTACCAGCATCACTGCACGACCAGCTTCGGGCTCCCCAGGAGGCCTGCGTGGCGGCGGAGAGCTTCGGGCTCTCGTGCCGACGTGGGAGCCGCCATCTACACCTGGCGTCTAGCCGAGTGTCCTCCAGGATCCCTACTGTGGGATATAAAGTTTTGCCACCACCACCACACATGTTAGCGCACATTTGTCTGCTCCGGTGATATGCCAAAGCAATCATGGCAATAATGACGTGCAAATATGTTCGGTCGCACAGGCAACCACCCGCGAAGGGCTGGGTGGTCTTGTAACATTTGGCACATAATTTAAAAGAACAAGAGCATTTGATAAGTTTTTTAATGAAGAACATCATTCTACAAAAAACATCACCCGAAGCTAGTGATGCAGATAAGATATGACGACAACTTGAAAAGTATAGGAAAATGAGACGACACATAGCCGAACGCGCACACCATATGCGTGATATCAGTATATCGCGAACTCACAACTTCTACGTTGTCAGCTACAAAAATTACGAGTCTCTCAGCTGTTAGTTTGATTCCTGTTTGATATCCACTTCTCGCTGAAGTTGGCAATAATTACATCACTTATCGCTATTGGATCAGGGTTTTGTTTTCGTCATTTTGCTCTCACAAAAGTCCTCATACGGCAACTACGACGATTGTCTCGGGAAGTAGCGAGATGGAGAGGCTATGTAACGAGATCAGTGAACGTGGAGGCCTACACTGTTTGTCTACTAAACTCTACAAAAAAACTTTCGAGTAGTCTAAGCGGTATACAAGCCAAATAGCTTAAATCCAACGTAACTTAGTAGCGAGAAGATTCTTCAACACCTTTGTGACTGTCCTCGTCAAATTTACGGAGACGATCGCTCGCAATCGCAATAGCTCACTTAGACCAAATACATTCAACAGAGAAAATCAATTTACAACGCCGACGTCACAAACCATGGCAGCAGGAGGCGACGAGGTCAAATGTTGTAATTTCTAAGGACGACAGACTTTGACAAGCGCTTGTAGCCTGAACTAGTGCTTATAATGCTACAGGGGCTACTGTGCTGTGCGATGATAGTATGCGGAGATAGTGACCGATTGTGACTGAGTATCTGTGGTCCCTTTCTTTCTCTCTCTGCTTTCCTGTCGCTTTACCACCCCTCCCCTCTCATCCCAGAGTAGGGTCGCAAATGGCACCTTGCCCTCTGGTTAACTTCCGTGCCTTTCCCCTTTCTTCTGCCCCTATCTTGCTCCGCATTATTCACGAGTACCCCCATTTTGATTGCAGCGTCACCAGGTTCGGCAGAGATTGACTACTTTTGTTTATATTTAATCTATAGATGAGAGGAGAAGCAGACCTCTAAGGAGATCGTTAAAGTGTCAGCTGTTTTAGTTCTTGTCACACCTTACCATAATTGATATACGTACTCTTTGATCAAGTCGACATTACATAGGGTGATGTCCCACCCTAGACTTCATCAGGGTTTATATAGTAAAACGTAGAGGATCCTTCGCATTGCAAAAAGTATGCAGTCTGCATTCAGGTGGCTTGCAAGTGAAAACCCAATCCAAGCCTGAGCCTTTCAATCCCTAATCCATCCAAGCCTAAGGTGCACCAGGCGTACTATCTTGAAAACAAGTAAAGCAGTACAATCCTCAATGAAACTCTGAGAGCAGAGCCTTAAACACCCAGCCAGTTGTGTGGTAAAATAACAATTAAGGACATTGTAAGTGACTTACAAAGAAGAAATTGTCACCTTAACAGCTTTTGTCTGTAGACATTTAATAAACTAGGAAGTGACTAAACGAAATATACAACTGAAATACTTTTATATGTAGACAGCTTTCCACTGAAAATCGACAAAAAGAAAAAGACAATCTAACTTTTTTCTAGAGTCAGTTTATAGGCTGGGAAGAATAGAGAAATAGAAATATATATCTTATCAACTTTTGCATACAGACAAGCTGTAAACCTGGAATAGGCAAGAATAATCGACACCGTACCGAATTACGCTATAGACAGTCTATAGACTAAAAAAGTACAGAAGGAATAGACGCTGTGTCGACATTTGTCTATAAATATTCAATAGAGCGGGAGTAGACAAAATGAATCCAACCCCTTTTTTACTTTTGTCTCTAGATTGGCTATACAATGGTAATAGGCAAAAATAAATAGACACCTTGTCACAATTTGTCTACAGACAGCCTGTAGATTTTGCACAGACAAAAGAATGAATATATTGAAAGAAAAGCCGTCTGCCAGAAGTCTACAGACACTCTACAGACTGTCTAAACTCCTTTTTGTAAGAGTGGGAAGAATGCAGTAACGTTTAATATGAGTCAACTTCAAATGAATGCAAATCATCAACCTCCAAAATACGAGAGAACTGCTCCCTCATATATGTCCACACTACAAGTCATATTCGCATCTGTCGACCATTGTTTTACGGCTATTCAGGAATTATCTCCGATGATAACCGAAGCATCGGCAGAGTCAACAATAACCACTTACATGACATTTATATGCATGGCTAAAATGCCCCAAAAGGTCAGATTCCAATGTGATTGTATTAAATTGTTTCAGTTTACATTGGAATGGATATTATAGGCTTGGCTGTCGCGCAGTTAAATGCAGTTTAACTCTTAACCTAACCCTTGTCTGATTTAACTATGCAGTTAAATCAGAGAAGGGCTTCGACACTATATATATATATATATATGGATGTCCCTCTCACTTTTTCCTCACCCTGAGCATAATTGCGTTCTTGCGGTCTGCACAAATCACACATATTTGTAGTCTAGTCTGGGACAGCCGGGGGCAGGGCCACCTTCATAAGTACTAATATACAAAATGTGTAGGAGATTTCGCTTTTTCTCAGAACATGAAAGTGAGGGTCCCTGTGCGTAACACTCGATACATGTCTAAGATAATATGGCGCCGTATGTACTTTGCAGCGCATGATAGAGGGGCGTGAAGGCGTGAGTGTTCAATAGCGGCGAGACACAGTGCGTCGTGTCGACACTGCAGTAAGCGGTCACGATTTACCGCTGAACTCACATTCAACCTTGTCGCTTGGACACGTGTAAATACGTTTATAGAGTGCTTACAAATTGAAGAATTTGACCGTTAGTAGGCTTGTTACACTTTGCTACAAAGAGATTAAAGGACATGGAAATTCGGAGCCTTCATGCTAAAACAATCAGTGCCCCTAAAGAAATTGTTATCTTAATAAAAAATAAATAAAAAATCATCGTTAACAGAGTTACAGTTACTAAAATTTTCACTTGAACTTTTTCATCGGCTTTACTATCACCCAACCCTCCGTGACGAATTCATTCTTCAGCCACATTAAATATCGGACCGTGTTGGTAATCGCTTTAAGGTTGTTATCGAGCCACCTCATACCAAAACCTTTTTGACTCTTTTTTAACCTCGTACTTCACAAGATTGGAATCGCCTTCCTTCCGACATTGCTTCCATTTATGATAACACCCGCTTTAAATATGCTTTAGCTAACATTGTATAATTAGGAGTTGCCATGCATTACTATGCTTAGTCATATTATTGCGCACTATGCTTATTGTCTACCCACTCCCTTCTGTTGTGCTTCAGCCCTGAGGGTAAATAACTAAATAAATAAATAAAGTCAAGAAATACAATACGTTTACGCTCAGTCGCACTTCAAAAGCCTCTTCGCATTGCTTCAGTGACTATCCTAATTAGCCTATATATGTGGATTAGCTGTGTGGCGTTGAAACATGCATGACCTGTTCAATGAAGCATTCTCTATTGTAAGCTTCGAGCTTTGGACTACTTTCAGATATCCTCGCTATGTTAGCTGCTGTTTTTTAACCTCCTTGATGTTTATGAAACAATGATTACCGTTTTCGGAAGATTAACAGTCAAGATAGACACTGACGAAGGAAAAGACCACGTTGTTAGCGCTGTTTCCTTCGTCCTTGCCTGTTTGGCGCTGTTAATTTTTCGAAACATGAGTCACCACCAACTCGCCCATATTTCTCTTGTAATATGATTGCGCTTATTATACGGGTCAGCAGGAGGAGGAGGAGGAGGAATAAACTTTATTTGTGCACAGCAGATTTGAGACCTAGGCCTCTACCTAAATGAAGGCCTCGAGCCCTTGGGACCTGGCGGCATCTTAGCAGCTATTGATTTTATCAACCGTGACGCCGAATCGATATTTATAGTAGTAATATAGCTACAAAATGTCTAGGATAGATTCACGAGCTCAAGGCTCGTTAGATGCATGGATAAGCGTATATAGAGGCAGGGTTAAAACTGGGGAAGCAAGTAAATAATTAACCCATCATGCTTTGGACTAATTATTTAACCATGTATACCAGTTTTTTTTTTATTTTTCACAGCAACAGATGACTGGATCAGGCAAGAAATAAAGATGTGTGTGCCAAACGCCGTCAGGCAGCAGTGAGTAATGCGATGAACACTTATACCGGTTGCATAGTTAAGGACACAAACGCTGCGTAAAGTGTTCGTGATGACGATACAAGGTACGAGCTAAGACCCACATCGAACTTTTCCACGTGTCGTCTCCATGGCCTTAGTCTGCGTGTTAGGTTGGCTTTCCACTATTCCCTCTACAACCTATAAGCCTTGAAAAAAAAGAAGACCGTATAGCCTTGCTAGCGAGAAATCGAGAGGTTGTGCACGACCCTTTTATGAAGTGATAAGACATCGCTTAGTCCATGTCTGTCACTTAGGCAATCAGTAGCAATGCTTACACTATATTATAAAATGCAATCTGTTGTGTCGTATTTTTTAATTATTTTTTTCTGTGCAAAGGAATAATGTACCAACGCAAAACGAGAGCTTGTAAAAATTCGAACGTCTTGATCGAACACGTGTTATAGAATGCACCACAAATGGCAGCAAAACCTTATGCGCAGTGGCTAGCGAACTTGATAAATAAAACTGCAGTGCACTTTCGAAGCTGGGCATGTATGGTTTTTTTTTTGTAGGCATGCAAAAGTACTTTATCAGGCACTTATCATCATCACATCAATATTATCCAGTGGTGATGATGATACACTGCAGTAGAAATGCCTCTCCCAAGAATCTCCAGATACACCATCTTGCGTTACCTGATGCCACACTATATGCCTCGAGTTCCCTATGTTAAGCACACCTCCTGCAGATCTCTGACTGCACTTTCCTTCTCTTGGCAGCAATTCTGTAACTATAATAAGCCATCGGTCGTCCTTGCCAATGCGTTCATGTCCTGCCCAATTCCATTTATTTCTTCTAATCCTATTATTAGCACTCGAGGTATTATTACCATTATTTTAAGATGGCGTCCAATAAGGACTGCTGAGTTCCGTGCTCGTGACATTTCTTCGGCAAGCAGCAATACTTATGATGTGAGTCGTGTAAATTTCGTGCTCACGTAAAATGCATAACATTGCCCGGCTACGGTGTATTTTCCTGCGTACCAAAACGTCTTTCGTAGCGCGCAACACTATTCTTCCTGCAAAGAGAAATGTGGTGTACTCGTAATCGCTTTTGATAGCGTGATAGAATGTGTGCGTCACATGGATGTAGAGTGTGATTACGGGGCTGTTTCGATACGCTGTTCAGGTGGTGAACGGCTGTTGCTTGGTGGATTCTGTGTAGTACCTGACGTAGCACCTGCAGCGTTTAATCTTCTCCTGGCATCGATTGACACCGTCATATTTTCGCATAATAACCACAAAGTGTTAATTATTGGTCACATTTGTGTAGCTGGAATTACATAGATAAATAATAATGTATGCTAGAATTCCTTTTCCATTTAGGAAAAGTACCACGCTTTTACAGCTTTATCTCATTTTATTCCATGCAGCAGCTAAGCTTCACTGACCGCTGCAGTGGCAACGTTCTATGTATCTGTCTGAAGAATATTCATAGTTTTCGTCATGCGTAGCAACATTCATCTGGTTGCGTCAGATAAGTTCCACCCTGTCTTAATAGTTTCTTCAACTCCGGCAGCACAGAAATGCAGCATCCGTTCTCATAAGAACACCAATGGCCGCTTCAACCCTTGTAGACTACGTTGACTTGTACCATTTTCTCGAAAACGCTGAGTGCTCATTCGTAGATGGGAAAGTGGATGTTGATGAACAGGAAATTCGTTTACAAAAGTCATTTAAGATGACATGCCCATATTCACACATACAAAACCAGTAAAAAGGTAAAGTTACCTCATTTGTTTTCTAAACAACTAAAGACGACAATAAAACTTGAAGAACGTGCGCACAGAAAATTGGTTAAACAGGCGTAATTAAGTGGAAACTTGAATTAGAGCCCTGTCGTTGTCTTTGCAAAATTTAATATAACAATGATTACTAGAACTACATTGAACATGCTGAAGCCAACATGACATGTAATCAATATATTCCTGCAGCTATGTGCGCTCACATTCTTCTAAAAGGAACGCTGAATATGTATGTCTTGTTGATTAAAGGGTGGTGTTGTGCATGCTCATGCCTTTGCAGAACATTTCGATTCTGCATTCGGTGTAAAAGATGCTTTTACCTGAAGTAACCTTCCTTCTCACTATGGCACAGTGTACGCTATCGCTCAATGAATATCTTGTTTTCAAGTGTATGAAGCGTACGAACCTTGCCTTTCTTGTGACGCTGATGATATCCGTCCCGCATTGCTTAAGACGTACACAAATCCGGTGCTAGAAGTTTATAAGACCCAGCGCAGAGGATAGACATAAGCCGATAGTTAGTAACTATAGTTACTAACTACTGGCCTATATCTATCCTCTGCGCTGCGTCAAAAGTGTTTCATTCTGTAATTTCGTTGGAAAGGCGCTCAATAATTTCTACTCACACTCGTAATTATGCTCTCCTAACACCATAGTTGCCAACTATCATGTCGGCTTGTCAATGAAAATGCCAAAATCTTTCACATTGTCATGTCGCCTCATTACCGCCCGCTGTGTAAGTTAGTACCAGCGCCCATCTTTCATCCATGCCTCGAAGAACATAGGTGGGCAAGTACCCAGAGAAAAAAAAAGACGAAGAATATACAGTCTAAAATAAAGTTCTCTATAGCTTCCTGTAGCTTTGCGGTATATGGGCTGATTCAAAAGTGAGTATAGTTGATGTTCAACCTGCACCCACAGAATCTAAAGCCTACAAAAGTAGCATGTCATGATGCAGGAGGGCTATATTGGTGGAATCGAGAGGTTTTGTTGCCACATATTAAAACAGGCCATAGTAAAACCACTCGAAAAGCCATACTAAAAGAAGGAAAGTACCTGACGGTGTACGACCGAAAGACGCAATAACCCGAAGAATCGCCGCCATTCAACGGGTATATACGGCTGACGGCAAGGACAGAAGTGACACGGAACATTTATCAAAGAATTAACCGCAACTTGCCCATCGAAAAGGAGCAAAAATATCAACAAAGCAATGGCGGATTAAAAGAAAATGCATTAAGAAGGCATCAGCACGACAACGGGTGCAAGTGGCAGGATAGGGCAGTTTTCGCAACGCCACCCGGATGCTCTGTTTTGTGGCCCTTTCGAAGCCCAGTGGGGCCCAGCACGGAAATGCCTGAACTTGGCGAGCACCTGCATGGCGGGACAGGCCCCTTGGACCGTTGGGAATGCGAGACACCCAACGACCGCTGGCATTCGCCTTTATTGGCACGCTTCTCCGCCCCGTGTAGGCAGCAACGTCGCTGTCGTGTCAGCGGAGTCTCCTCCCCTGGGAGTCGGGAAGGTTGCGAGAGCTCGGAAAAACGCGCAGGGCCTTACCCACTGCCATTAGGGTCTCGGAATTCTCCTTTCTTCGTCTTATGCGCGTCGTTTTGTTTTCCTTTGGGAAGTCAATCCCGCTGGCGTACATGTACGGTGACTTAGACGCGACACTGCACGCGAAAGTATGCAGAACCAAGAACCCGAAACTTTCGCTGTGCTAAATTCCTGACGTTATAGGTTGATATGTTTGCGCCTATGGTACCCAGCGTTCTTTCATGCCACAAAACGTTGTCAATGAAAGATCGAAAGCCGCAAGAGGGATTCTTAAGATTTATATCGAATACCTGAGTAAATGAGTTCGGGATCGGCCTAACCGACAGCATATCCTTTTGGCCACAGTATACCTGAAAAACTTAGTGCACTACGTCTATTAAATTTTATTTACCTACGTGTTGGAACAATGATTTATCGTCTGCCTAGTCGACTTGCCAGCTTACATGCATAAGCAGGTCAGCAAATTCAGCCTGCACAGCATGGCAATAAATTTCGCTTGGTTTTCTTTGTAAAAATACACTGTACGATGCCAATAAAAAACAGTATTATAACTCGCTATCTCAGTAGACCACAAAGGATAACACAGAATTTTACGGCGGCAACTGGGAAAGGACAACTGGGAAAATCCGTGAATGTCAGGGGTCTGAAGTATGTACGCTGCAGGCAATGTGCATGCAACCTCCACTCCTGTTCGTAAGACAGAAAAATACGCCTCTTGAAAACTGCCACGCGTTTTCCTTGAATTTCTTAACTTATCTGCTGCTACCCTTCAGCATCCGCCTTTTTAAACGGTAAAGTGCATTGTAACACATTAATTCTGTATACGATAAAAGAGGCCTAGTTTCCTCTTTGGGGCTATGTAATGTCGCAGCGTGAGTATAGAGCACCAGTAGTAAACTAAGCAAAAAATATGTACGTGCGATTCCCTGCAGCCACATTACCACACTTTTTTCCGCAGGTATTTTTTTTTTGTTCTTTACACCTGCACACCACTGCCTCGGTTCCTCGGTAACAGGAAGTACTCATAGGAACCTAAGAAGCATCAGTGGCGGTGCGGGTGCAAATTGCACAGAAAGCGGTAATTTGTCAGCCGCTCTACTCAGCCTCAGCCACAACGGAGATGACACCGAGGATTTCGATTACGGCCACCACATTAATCATGCCAAAGCAAAACAACTCTCCCTGTTTTGGCAGTCAGTGACTGCAATTTTCACTGATGCTTAATACATCATCCCTACCCTTAGTCATTCACTAAGGGAAGCGAAATTGGCAAACACATTCATAATCTTCCCGCACAACACCTTAGATCGCTTTCGATGGCCTACCTAGTTACTTAAGCGCAATTTGTCAGTGCCATTTCATTCAGCGTTTATACGTATCCCCCTCAACAGCCGCTCACTTTTACCATCTTCAGAATTCTCTCCCAACCAGAACGCCGCAACGTATTTATTAGTAGCTGGAGTAATTGTCGGTAACGTAATATGCAAAATCCGTGCTGTATTTCTTGGTACATACGCACGAATTTGGACGCATTTTCAATAAACTCACTCTCTGAGTCCGTAAAACCCAAATCCGACTCTTAGAGGAGGCCTCCAATGGCGCAGGAATCTATGGCAGCAGTGACAGTGTACAGTAACAATTTACCCGTTGACGTTTTTTATAATATTTAGTTCTTTCGCAGATGACCTCCGCAAAATCTCAGACAAATCTGGTAAAAAATTGCTACAAGACGATATTAACGATGTGTCTAACTGGTGTGAAGTAGGGTTAATGCAACTTAATCTAACTAAATGTGAATGTATGCGCGTAACTCGCAGCAATATTACTCCGCCGGGCTGCTACCTTAATGATACTCCCCTAGAAGCCGTAACCTACCATAAGCACCTAGGCCTCCCCATAACTTCGTCACTTTCTTGGTCGTTACACATCAATTATTTAATTAGAAATACCAATCGCATGCTAGGTTATACTCGCCGGACTTTTTCTTCTGCTCCTAGGTCATTAAAGTTAGTCGTATACAAAACGCCTATTAGGGATAAAATAGAATGCGCCTCATCAATTTGGGACCCACACTTCGATACCCTTATTCAATCATTTCAACTAATCAATGCCGCCAGTTTCATTTAGAGCAATCATAGCCGCAGATCACGCGTAAGCTCCGTGAAAAACTCCTTGCTACTTGCTCCTCTCTCAGACTGACCTAAATGTTTTCGCGTTTTCCTTTATTTCGCAAACTATATTTCCACAATTTAACCCGCCATGGTTGCTCAGTAACTATGGTGTTAGGCTACTGAGCACGAGGTCGCGTGATCGAATCCCGGCCGCTGCGGCCGCATTTCGATGGGGGCGAAATGCGAAAACACCCATGTACTTAGATTTAGGTGCACGTTAAAGAACCCCAGGTGGTCAAAATTTCCGGAGTCCCCCACTGCGGCGTGCCTCATAATCAGAAAGTGGTTTCGGTACGTAAAACCCCATAATTAAAAAATATAGATTTTCACAATTTCTACCAGCGCTATAATCTTATATCATATCCTACCTACGGTTCCTCTCGCGTTGATTATAGCCATAAGGCTAGAATAATTCAATGCCTCACCAGAACCACCCACGAATAATTTTTCGTGGGACCACAGGAAAGGAAGCGCCTTCCCGAGCAGTTGCAATCAAGGACAACTCGAGGTTTCGTTCGGCCATATCGCACATCATCGCTCGCGGATACAATCAACTAATCAATTTTGCAGCGTTAACTAACCACTTTGTGCTGCTTTGTTATTTTCTTATCTATATGTTTTTACCCTCTCCCCTCTGTAATTCTTCATTCTTGGTGGTACAATAAAATAATCAATAAATAAACAGGAGAAACGCTCAATCGACATGAAGGAACCCTCCCCCGTCTTACGCATGGTGCGTGGCGCACATCCTACAACCTACATAAACAGGCACGTCTGCGTGTTTTGAAGCATTGTCAACAAGACTTCCGTATGGAAGCCGAGACGTGTTGCCTTTAAGGTTTTATTTGGTCGGTGTACGTTTTATTTTGTCATGTTTTATCGCGACCAGACGGGCTTCCATCGAACCCCAGCGTAGGCAAGCAAACCTCTTTTCTCTTTCTGATATGTGTCAAGTAAAGGCAGTTTTTTTCTTCGTTCCCGTTGCTATCTACGCGTTATGTTCTCTAGAGAATCGAAGAATACGCGCTGTATGATAACCTAGAGGCGACTTCCTGATCACACGAACATGTTGGAAAGTGTATGCGCTGAATTTGATACAGCAAGGGATTTGCATAGGCACTTCCAAGGTGCAGACGCTGTACAATATCACGACCTGCGATATGCAGTCAATACGTATTTCGAAAGAATAAAGTAGTTCTGAAACAGGTAATTCCATTGTTTTTCTTTACCTCTGTAGAGTGTCTGCGAAAAACATTCGGCATAGGAATGGCGCCTGCGCTCGCTGGTTATGCAGGACGTGTCGGTGCAGACGTGACTAGATGCCGTGGCGAGTTTGGTCATGTCATCGTCGTCGTCGTCGTCGTCGTCGTCATCATCATCATCATCATCATCATCATCATTATCATCATCATCATCATCATCATCATCATCCTGGCTACGCCAATGCAGGGCAAAGGCCTTTCCCATACTTCTCCAACTACCCCGGTCATGTGCTAATTGTGGCCATGTCGTCTCTGCAAACGTCTTAATCTCATCTGTCCACGTAACTTTCTGCCGCCCTCTGCTGTGCTTCCCTTCTCTTGAAATCCAGTCCGTAACCCATAATGACCATCGGTTATCTTCCCTCCTCATTACATGCCCTACCCACGCCCATTTCTTTTTCTTGATTTCAACTAAGATGTCATTAACTCGCGTTTGTTCCCTCACCCAATCTGCTCTTTTCTTATCCCTTAACGTTACATCCATCATTCTTAGTTCCCCGTTAGCACCTGGAGGCTTACGAACTCTTTTCGTAAGCATGCAGGTTTCTGCCCCATAGGCGAGTACTAGTAAGACACAGCTGTTATACACTTTTCTCTTGAGGGATAATGACAGACTGCTTTTCATGATCTGACAATGCCTGCCAAAGGCACCCCAGCCCATTCTTATTATTTTTATTATTTCAGTCTCATGATCCGGATCCGTGGTCACTACCTGCCTAAGTAGATCTATTCCCTTACCACTTCCAGTGCCTCGCTACCTATCGTAAACTGCTGTTTTCTTCCGAGACCGTTAAACATTGTTTTAGTTTTCAACAGATTAATCTTTATGCCCACCCTTCTGCTTTGCCTGTCCAGGTGAGTGAGCATGAATTGGTCCCCTGAGTGACTAAACAAGGCAATATCATCAGCGAATCGCAAGTTACTAAGGTATTCTCCATTAAATCTTATCCCCAATTCTTCTCAATCCAGGTCTCTGAATGTCTCCTGTAAACACGATGTGAATAGCATTGGAGAGATGATAATGTAGTTCTAGTTAAAGCGATAACACCTTTCCTAAACCGGGCCGCAAATATCGAGCCGAGTGAGTGCTCACCGCTTAGCTGAAATAATTTTTTTTTTGAGCCTCTATAGGTAGGAACAGTTGCGATTTACGTTACAGTGTCTTATTGCTGTGCCTCAGGCAGTCCACGTTATCGCGTCGTGCATCTTGTGAAGTTTGCCATTTGACCGTACACAAATTCAAATACGCAATAAATATCGTTACGTCGCCCTGTGCATTCGTGCCGTTATTGAAAAGATCGGTGCAGCAGGAAAATTTTATGGTTTTGTTCTAGTTCCATTTCCGCTACAGCAGTTCGGCGCTGGAAACCGAGCTAGTCTTTTCCTTTTATCAAAAAAATTCTGCTTCGTTTAGGACAAGTTTTGTCGGTACCAACGTAATTTTGTCGTCGCCAAGCGGCTTCGCCATCCTAAGCTTCATCATCAATAAAGGCCGAAGAACAAAAGACTGCCTACAATGGCCACCACTAGAATACAAACCCAGGTCACTGGATCAATGCGCCTGCGTGAGTCGGATTGTTAAACTCCCTGCGCTGTGGCGTCACAGCGCTTAGTGCGAAGTTTGGCACTTACACAAACACTGAGAGCGTTGTCGTCTGTGCATGTATTTCTGTAGCCAAAAGGATCGTAGCACTGAGTTGATTTATTTTGTCTAGATCAACATAAAAGCGCTATCGCAGGAATGGAGAGTAGAAAATACGGAGATGGCAAAGAACACACACACAAACAAAGCGAGATAAATAGTCGTAAACAAGACATGAGAGGAATTCAGCAAGCTATGAAGATCGAACATAACCGGATAAATCATTGCACAGTTCTATAATCTGCAAAATAAAAACCTTTATTTCAAGTAATGCTTGCGGGCATTACTTTAAATGCTTGCGGGCAAGTGATTGTAATCCGGGATTCACTGAGGTCCTCTGGTTAAAGCGAACAGGGCACTTGTGGCATGATGGCTACATTTACGGAAGCATATAAATCGTAACCGCAACTTAGACTTATTTTTCTTGTCTCAAGCATGTGCGTATAGGAGCGTTGTCTGCTATAATATTTGTGCCAGTCTTTACGGATGGAGCTTTTGTACGCCATGTACGAATACATGTCAAGAAGAAAAAAAGTATAACGCGAATAACATGTCGCATACACGTGTACTATTCGCACTTTAAACAATTATTGAATAAATGTTTGTTTGAATGTAAGATTTTTTCTTCTTTTGACCTCTTGACCTTTTTGTTTGATCAATAATATCCTTGGCCGTTGAATTGTGCTTGTATGGTCACGTCCTTGGTATTCACCCTGGCCATGCTTTCATAGCTAATAAGCGCCCTTCATGATTGCTCAATATTTGGCTGCGAAGCGCGTGATTGTAAAATCATATAATCTAAGAAAAAAGCGATATAAATGAAGCGCCTTACCTCGGACAAAGCCTGGGGACTTGTCATTTTTCATATGAATACGATAAAGCTAGGTAGTATCAGTGCTTTCGTAAGTTGATTTTTCTGGCATCATTAAAGCAACGTACGTGAGTGCCATTTCATAGAGAAATATTATACACTCCTTGAATGACTACCAAGCTTCCTTCCTTGACTACTTTCTTTTGCAAATATATCCAACGACCTACGGATTCATTATCTAATTTTAGTCATAGGCTCGCAAGGCTCAGCGAAAGCTTCACGCACAGTGAGGGAATACATGACACAGTGCTTTAGTGCTATTGCTAAGTCTCAGAATGGCGCTTACGCATGCCGATGATAGAAATTGTAGGCAGTGGTTTATCAACGCGGATGCAATACACTATGGAAGATGCTCATATCGGGGATGAAAATGACAATATAAGATAGTTGATAGATACGCACATGTGCAAGAGAAGTCGTAGCCAAGCTGCGTAAATGTAACTGTTGGCCGAGAAGAGGTAAACAGAGTCCACGTGACGAAGAGCAGGACCGATACCAAGGAGCAATACCATGTATCTCTGTCGTCTTTCTAATAGATAATAGATGATGACATTTCCGGAGAATACAGCAATGACGAAGTCGTTAAATAGTGCTTGATGAAAGCATTTTCAGCCTATGCGACGACAAACGAAAATGCGTATATAGCTACGATAACGCGTCCTCCACACATACGACGTAAAATAAGGCAACATGGTTAAACTCGAAACTGGGCTACGGGAACTTGTTTGAAGCTTCCGCTTCATTCGTACGCTACATGGCTAATGGCAATCAACATTGACAAATATAAGTTAGTACCTTTCAGCCGAAAACGGTCGAACTCCAAGTCTCAGCAGCATGTTCATACAAATGCTTCGGTATCCTCTTTGCTCCTAACCTTTCCTATACGACACATAAATGAAATCTTAGCTAAGGCTTCACGTACTCTAGGATGTCTAAAACGTAATCTTCACAATGCGCCACATGAGACGCGAAAACTAGCTTACCTAACGTTTGTTCGCCTACAACTTGAATTTGCATCGCCTATCTGGTCACCCTACCAAGCATACTTCGCACACTCCCTTGAATGCGTTCAAAACTTTGTTACGCGCTTCATCGCTCGCGATTATAGCCGACATGCCATCGTGACTAACGTCAACATGACGCTATCACTTCCATCTTTAGAATCACGTCGAATGGTTGCACTGCTTTGTTTATTTCATAACATGGTGTCCAGTCCTCATGGGAACACGCTGCCCTTGTCTCAGCCATGCCGTATTACCACATCATCTTCATAATCGCAGTGGTTTCGTGCGCATTTTTCGTCACACTAAACAATTTAACATGTCTGTTGTCCCGCATGACATATGCCATTGGAATGGTCTTCCTGATGACGTTACAAAACACCAGAGTTACTAGCGCATTTAGAGACCATGCAGACAACCGCCATGCTTACCTTAATATCTTAGTTTTTATGTGCTCGGTACCAAAACAAAATGTTTTCTAATGTTGCATTATTGTGCCCTTGTTTAGTTCTGAGCCAAGTTGTGTTCCGTTTCTATTTAGCCACATTTTAAAACCTAACATTTTTATAACTAATTTCCTTTATTTGAAGAGTTTAATGTCTGGTGTTTGCCGATAACAACTGTATAGGTAACGTTTTTCTTCAACCGTTGCATCTACTCTTATGCTTCTGCGATTTCTATGTATATTGTGCCACTCACACAATGCTCCCATGTAAAGGAGCCTGTGAGTCATTTGAAGAAATAAATTATCACGAGACAAAGATGTGGTGACAACCGGGACATTGTGGCTAGGTTTTAATTCCTTTCGATAAATCATTTTTTCCTTGCCTTACGTGACTTGACAACAGTGTAAAATTTATTTGGTAATCCCGAACATAATGCAGTGGGCCCAATTCAGCTATTATGGCCCGTTTGCACTCTAATCTTAGTACAAAATGCTTCCTCGCCTGAGAAGAAAAAGTGGATCAGACGGATCTCGTTTATTTGTTCGTCCCAACTAAACGACGTAATGAACAATGTAGCCACAGCATTAACGACAAGGTCACCTGTAATGCTTAATGAAAACGTACAAATGTTCAGGTTCGCGGAAATGAAAGCGGACGAAAACACAACTCTGTGCAGATTGTAGTCTATTCCACACATTCCGCAGTATACGCGCGCGTTGCTTGAACAATTTCCCACGGCGGCCATCATAACGTCCACTTCCATGGGTACGGATCAAAAGCAACATAACAACGTATCACGTCTCACAGTGTAGTCATAAAGATAAGATGATGGTCAATATGTAGGAGAAACATGGCCGAGTTTCTCGGCGTTTTTACCCTACGTTATAAAAATGCGTTTAAGGGAAGAGAGATGCTAGCCTGCTCCGGTAGCTTAGTATACAGCTACGGCATTTTGATGCTAAGCTTCATGGTGCGGTTTAAAGTCCCGGTTGCAGCCACCATGGTTCAAAGTGGATGGAAAGAAAAAAAAAGAGCTCCTCTGTATTTCGATTTAACTGTACGTTTAATAACCCCATTGGCGTAGTAGTTTTTAAGGTACACGTGTACCCATGTACCGTTTTTCTAAATGTATCGTTGTTAGTTGGCGAGTACACGCTCAATGGAGTTTCGAAGGCTCCTTCATTTAACTTGAGGGTTGTCTTCAGGAACACTTTCAACATCCGACACGGCATGCCCCATCAACTGTGGTATGCTCTTGGACCATGATGGTATCCGTAATTTCAAGTGCAACCCGAAACCACTTATAGCATTCCTGTAGGATACATTGAGACAGTGTTAATATTTTGTTAGTGCATTAGTGTTATTGTGTGTTAGTGTGCTTGCGTTGTTTAATCTCACTGCCTTTATTTTATCTCACTATATATATATATATATATATATATATATATATATGTGTGTGTATATATGTCGATATGTGGTTATATATATAGAGATATGTGGATATGTACATATCCGGCACTTGACGCAACGCGGCTCCCAGCTTGCATGACAAACGATCAGTACATCCAATACGTGATACTGCATCTCAACTGTGTTTCGAAACCAGACGGTCGACACTGTACTGCGTCTCTAGCAATCGCTTAGTCAAAGGATGCGTCAAAGGTCAAGTGTACATACATCAAATTGCCTCATAGGAACCTGAGCTATTCTTTTGTTCCATCTTCTTCGTCTAGACCCCCTTCCACCCCACCCCCCCCCTCGCTCCAATCCCACGCCCCAAGTGCTGGAATCTTCAGCAACGTTGAAGTATCAGATGACTACAATCTAGAGGTTGTCAGCAGAATAATAGCATTTCTCCTTCCACTCTGTGGCAAATGTCACCCACCGTAGCCGCTATTCTCAAAAGCCGACAAAGTCGTCCTCTATTGTCTCCATAGCTTGCGCACTCCTACCGGCATTGAAAGGCTGCAGTCACCCGGACTGCTCGTAATTGGCTCCAGCTTTGCAATTTGCCGTGTCATCGTAATCGTAATCCTAGGAGAGCCTGGGAAGTCACTTTTCGCTCTGCAACAAAGGATATGCTTGCTAAATATATCGGTTAACAGCTTCGGTTACGAAAGTCGGCGGTGAGTTAACTACACAGCGTCTACGCGTGCAGTGATCATCGTGCAATGGTTCTTCAAATGTCACGCAAACTGGCAGTTTTCGCGGTTAGGCATGCCGAAATCAGAGAAGCTCTGCCAGTGGCACGGTGTTTGAGATAGCGGCTTCGGTTTTGAGTGGATGCTTATGTTGCTCAGCTCGTTTTAAATGTTTAAACGTTTAAAAGCTTTGTGCATTTAGTGGATTAATTCGTAGTAGGCGAGAGAGGCGATTTTTGCGAAATGTTTGCATATACCGGGAAAGCTTTCGAAAGTAGCGTTTTCTTTTTGTCTTTTAGAGTTGAAAAATACCGTATACTGAAGGCTTGCCTTCTTGAACATAGTCTTCCTAGTCTTCCATTTCTATGTTTCCGTCTCCTCGTTTCTGGAGAGTAGGCAAGTGTAGGGCCCCTTTCGGTGACAATTGCCAGCCTGTACCTGGTTTTCCTTTTGCCATGTGTATGTACGTTTTCAAATAATAATAATAATAATAATAATAATAATAATAATAATAATAATAATAATAATAATAATAATAATAATAATAATAATAATAATAATAATAATAATTGCAAGAAGAAGAAGGAGTCTCATTTATTTGTGTCATTGTGTGGCCGATCGACCTTATATTCGTACAACTAACCAGGCTCCTGGATAAAGTTTTAGCCGACGGATTTGATTCTGTTAAATGTCGTTCGTTTGCCATGTTTCTTTAACTGGGTATGAAGCATGGCTTTTCACACTCACTAATCGAGACCCAAACGACTTTCCTTTCTTTCTTATTGGAGTTTATTATTTCGCATGAAAGTTTATTATGAAGGCTTGTTGTTTTATTGCACATAATGGTTCCATAAATTTCACTAGTCAAAGCTATGAAAAGGAAATACGCGTTTATGTTCAGAAGCTGCAGTGAATTCTTGCATTGTCGGAATGGCCACGTTTGCTTACTTTTATGCGTGACCACATAAGGATACTTTTTGTTTTGATTCCCTGTACAGAAAAGAATACCTTATGTAGACTTTATCTGAATAGAAACCCTTGATACTCCTCAGCAAAAACCTTCCTCTACTGGGGAGGAGTGAGGGCGTCACGTGAAAAGGTGAATTGTCCGCGTTGGGCATTTAAAATTTGTCGTTTCTCACACTAGTTATTTTTTTTGAAAATTCTGAAAACATGGTGCGTTGCTCTGTGAAGTAGCTTTGAGTGTTCGAGCGCAGTACTCATGCTGTCTGGTTCCTAATTGATTTCTTAGAAAGTCTTGTTTAATCATCCCATGTGCAATACACATATCTATATGTGTATTCACAACCCTCATTTTTGCAACCCTTGTTCGCCGTTCACAACCAACGTTTTCACAACCCTCGTTCGCCTTTCTATCGAAAACAACACCCCTATAGATATATCCGCTCATTTAAGGTATTAAACAAAACTTTACAGCAATGCGGGCTTCACAAGATTCCACTGGGAAGGTATCTGAGCAAAATTTTTGCGGAATAATGTATTTTTTGTGCAGGGAAAGATTGCCGTGCTTACAGTAAAAGTTTAATTACTTCTTAAGCCAGCTCTTAATGCAGTATACCCTGAAGACCTCTGTGTATTATTGCGTCCAAGGCTTTGGCGCCAGCCCTGATTAAGCACCCAGATAAAAAGGAATGCCGACTTTTCTGGTGACGTGATAAAGCTAATTTAGTACAAGCTCAAAGCAAGCAAGTGAAGCGCATCCTCATTAAAAAACGGCTGCACGTGTAGGAGAGCTGTGAAGTCTCATTTTAGTATGTTTCTTAGGTGTTGCAAAATAACCTGGAATAGATTACTCGTCGCTAACTAGAGCTGGCGCCTCATGTTTGTGCTCTGCCTACGCACTCTGCTTCGCACCTCGTACTAAACGAATCCCTGCCTGGGTTTTATAAGGCGAGTTTCAGTGAACCTTGATTGAATTTATAACCAGGATTATGGGGCTATCACCAAAATTTTTGGTTGTTTTAGTAGCTGTAGGAAAATCTACAGATTCCACCACAGGGTTCTAACTTATCCTGTACGTCGTTTTTTGTATTATTGTTTAAAAAAAACATATCCTAGACGGCGCAGAAACTTTGTATAACCTGTGTGCTGCGACTAAAGTAAATAAGAATGCGTGTGTTGGTTTAACAACTTCCAATAAGGTTATCTGAAACTAGTATATTGGTCTACCGAAACCTTTCAAAACATGCGCTCATGATAACCGTAACATTTGGGATATTAAAGTCATCTTTGACTGAAATTATCATGAAGATACAATATTTATTTATTTATGTTCAACACTGCTGCTCTCAACCGAGACCATTACAGGAGGGAAATCAAAAAGTCAATACAAAAATAGAGAAGTGCTATAAATATGTAAATATTCAATAAGCACAAGTATAGTGAATGTAGAAAAAAAAGGCGTTTCAGTAACAAGAACACAAAAAGGTGATTTCATAAGTATAGGCAATACATTTTGCAATATTGTAAATGGTAAGTAACAGGGGAAAGAACTGTAGACATAGAAATGAAGTAAATATTATAAATAAATAAATAGTACAGATAAAGATAAGCTATACCAACAGTTTCCGAAGCGACAATCAGCAATGATTCTGGGGGAGGGGTGGCATAGCATGTGGTTAGGAGAACTCTAGTCTTTCGGTACCTTCAATTGTACAAGTGGTTTGAGAAATTGTTTTGGTATTTGTGATGGATGGGTGCAGTTGATTCCATTCACGTTTAGCTAGTGAAAAAAAAAGGAATGCTGAAAAGTATCACTGTTGTAGCAATATTCGGTTAATTTATTTGGGTGGTGTTGACCTGCA